>NC_084982.1:28429723-28451825 GCF_963691925.1 Scomber scombrus
TGTGATTGATGGTTGCTGGCTAGAACATGACCCTGTTTTATTACCTCATTATTCGAAAATTGCATATTTACTGTGCAAAAAAATGGAAACATTGATAAGAGTAAAAACAGAACGTAAAGCGAGTGGATCACATGAGGACATATAAAGCATAATGTTACACTTCTTAATATTTTGAGTGCATTCACACTGAGAAGTATGGAAACATGCAGCACTATGAGAACCTGGATGGTGCAAAAAGTTGAGTGTGAAACTATGGACACTTCTCGCCCTCAACGGACGCATCTTAGCTCCGTAGCAGACAGGAAGTGACCACTTTTCAAACAGGAAATGACGGCCGAAGACGTTGTAACTACGTTTTTTTTACACTAAGCTCCACTATACCTTCCCTTTTTGATAAAGCTTATAATTAGGGCCGACAAGGCTTGTCCTGGACCAGCTCCTAGTTTATGCTGCTATAGGCTTAGACTGCCGGGGTACTCCCATGATGTACTGAGCTCCTCTCTCCTCCTCTCTCTCTCTATCCATCCATCTATATCCATTAGCATTCATGTACTATTAATGCATCAATAAGCTAAACTTCTTCCCCGGAGTTGTCTGTGCTTTCTCATTCTCACAGGTAATCTGGTCCTGTAGACGTCCGGATGACAGATTCCAGTCCCGGACCTTCAATGTGCTTCTCTCTCCTCTCCTTCCTCTCTCTCTCTCTACTCTCCTTCTCTCTCTCCTCTCCTTCCTCTCTCTCCTCTCCTCTCCTTCCTCTCTCTCCTCTCCTTCCTCTCTCTCTCTACTCTCCTTCCTCTCTCTCTTCTCCTTCCTCTCTCTCTCTCCTCTCCTTCCTCTCTCTCCTCTCCTTCCTCTCTCTCTCCTCTTCTTCCTCTCTCTCCTCTCCTTCCTCTCTCTCTCCTCTCCTTCCTCTCTCTCCTCTCCTTCCTCTCTCTCTCTCCTCTCCTTCCTCTCTCCTCTCTCTCCTCTCCTTCCTCTCTCTCCTCTCCTCTCCTTCCTCTCTCTCTCCTCTTCTTCCTCTCTCTCCTCTTCTTCCTCTCTCTCCTCTCCTTCCTCTCTCTCTCTCCTCTCCTTCCTCTCTCCTCTCTCTCCTCTCCTTCCTCTCTCTCCTCTCCTTCCTCTCTCTCTCCTCTTCTTCCTCTCTCTCCTCTCCTTCCTCTCTCTCTCTACTCTCCTTCCTCTCTCTCCTCTCCTTCCTCTCTCTCTCTCCTCTCCTTCCTCTCTCTCCTCTCTCTCCTCTCTCTCCTTTCCTTCCTCTTCTTCCTCTCTCTCCTCTCCTTCCTCTCCTTCCCCTCTCTCCTCTCTACTCCAACCGGTCGAGGCAGATGTTCTCCCACTTTGAGCCTGGTTCTTTCTGAGGTTTCTTCCTGTTTAAAGGAGTTTTTTCTTGCCACTGTCGCCAAGTGCTGCTCATGTGGGAATGTTGGGTCTCTTTAAAATTATACCTGAAGAGTTCGGTTTAGACCTGCTCTATGTGTACAGTGCCTTGAGATAACTTTGTTGTGATTTGGCGCTATATAAATAAAGATTGATTGATTGATTGATTGATATACTGTTGTCTCATATATAACCATCAGTAGGTTTATTGGGTTAATTTAACAGTCTGTAATGATTTGCTACCTTGAACATCAGACTTTAAGCAGTAATAGAAGCATAATGTTGTTGTGTTGTTGTGTTTTTTTTCAGTAGCACTTAACCTGCTGACATCTTTTCCAGCTGACATCACGTCAAATAACTTTTACATCCTGGATCTAACAAGCAGCTGTTTTTACCATGGAATAATGGCTTTTATCATTTCCTGTTGTAAGCACTGTGACATACATCCAGACATTAAAAACATGTGTTTCTTATATGACCTACGGTGCATTTACGGTGCATGTAGAAAATCAACTGCTCCCCACAAAATCTCTTTAAATTATCCGATTTCTGGTGATATGCACGAGTCGGTCTAATTTATCTTCCTCATGTTCGCCCTTGAAAAAAAAAAGAGAAACACACAGTTTGTCCTTTTTTTGTGCAGGAAAACGTTCAGGACACGAGGTGCAGAATGTAAAACTCTATCAACATCATCAAGCTCTCCTCCGTACTGGGCCCTAATTGCCTTTTTCTCCTTGTGTGTGCATATATGTGTGTGTGTGTGTGTGTGTGTGTGTGCCTCCAGACAAGGTGTCCATCTATAACGTACAGAAGGAGGGACCCCCGCCCGGGCCAGCCATCTGTCACCGGGGCACCTGGAGGGAACGGCAGTGTTGGGCGGCTTAAAAGGTAAAATCATTAAGATGTTTAGAATAACAAATGTCCGAGTATGTTTGACTCTCAATCACAGCGACCTGCGATGGGTTCACACCTCATTCAAGGTGATGGATAATCCCTGAGTTGCTACATCTTGCTCCCAGTAAATGAGCAGATAAAGAGAGGATGGTTTTACCTACTCGTCACACACACACACACACACACATAGAGCTGAGACACAAACACACACAGAGCTGAGACACACACACACAGACACACACACACACACACACACACACACATAGAGTTGAGACATACACATACACACGCACACATAGAGCTGAGACACACACACACAGACACACACACACACACACACACATAGAGCTGAGACATACACATACACACGCACACATAGAGCTGAGACACACACACACACACACATACACACACACACACAAATAGAGCTGAGACGCACACACAGACACACACACAAACACACACACACACACACACACACAGAACTGAGACACACACATACACACACAGAGCTGAAACACGCACAAAAACACACACACACACACACACACACACTATGGATCAGTTCAGTTCTGTGGGTTGAATCCTACCACCGGATGTTATTTGTGTGTGTGTGTGTGTGTGTGTGTGTGTGTGTGTGTGTGTGTGTGTGTTTATATGTCTGTGTGCAGCTGACGTCCCGCTGATATACATGCACACTCATCCATACGCACACAAACACACACACACACACACACACACACACACAGACTTATTAAAATACCACCCAAGAACGTCCAACTGAGTACATTCCATCACTCCTCTCATTCCCATCTTTCCCTTATTTTCTCCTTCACACACACACACACACACACACACACACACACACACACACACACACACACCACACACACACACACACACACACACACACACACACACACACACACAGGCACCCAAGGTCAGTGCGGTCTGGCTGGACGTTGATGAATGTACGTGAAGTGTGTCGTCCTGGACAAACAGAGCCTCAACCCACATGCTGCTACATCCTGAAAAATATGCCTGTTATACCAACAGCTGAGGGAAATAGTTTGGAGGTCTCTCATATCCTCTCTGCTGCTCACGCTGTCTTTCTCTTCACTGGAACATACATATCTTTGTCATCCACTGTATGAAGAAAGTGCAAAAAAAATAACGCCTACACAAAGGCGGCGGGTCATGCAAGTACACAAAAACACACACACATTAACCCTCCTGTTGTCCTCGAGTCAAGGAAGGAAGGGAGGAAGAAGGAAGGAAGGGAGGGAGGTAGGGAGGATGGAAGGGAGGAGGGAAGAAGGAAGGAAAGTAGGGAAGTAAGGAAGGAGGGAAGGAAGGACGGACGGAGGAAAGAAGGAAGGAAGGAAGGTAGGCGGGAGGGAGGAAAGAAGGAAGGATGGAGGGAGGGAAGAAGAAAGGGAGGAAGGAAAGGAAGGAGGGAGGGAAGGAAAGAAGGAGGGAGGGAGGAAAGAAGGAAGGGAGGAAGAAGGAAGGGAGGGAGGGAGGTAGGGAGGATGGAAGTGAGGAGGGAGTAAGGAAGGACGGACGGAGGAAAGAAGGAAGGAAGGTAGGTAGGCGGGAGGGAGGAAAGAAGGAAGGATGGAGGGAGGGAGACAGGAAAAGAGGAAGGGAGGAAGGAAGGAAATAAGGACAGAGGAAAGAAGGAAGGGAGGAAGGTAGGGGGAGGAAAAAGAGAGAAGGAGGGAGGGAGGAAAGAAGGAAGGGAGGGAAGGAAAGAAGGAGGGAGGGAGGGAGGAAGGAAGGAGGGAAGGAGGGAAGGAAGAAAGGGGGATGGAGGAAGGAAAGAAAGGAAGGGAGGAAAGAGAGAGGAAGGACAGACAGAAGGAAGGAAAGAAGGAACAGTCAAAACAGACGGGGTCACTTTGACCCGGGAGGACGACACAAAGGTTAACAGATGTTTTTTTGAGAAGCTGAAATTTTGAAACAGTCCCCCCCCCTCCCCCCCCCCCTCTCTTCCTCCCCTCTCTTCCCACATGCAGCTACAGTCAAATAAATAAGTCTTCCCCCTGCCTGCTAATCTCTGATGCCACCCCGCCTCGCTCCTCCAAGGGTGTGTAGATAAATAGCTTAGTGTATAAAAAATGGCCCCTCTTAAAATATGACATTGGGGAGCTTTCGGTGCGGCGAAGTGGAGCTCCGGACGACGTGGGAGATGATGAAGGGAGCCGTGATAGAGGGGGAAAAGGGCATTCAAGGTGCATCAGAGTATAAAATAATAATAATCACAAGAATAAATGCATCAATTGTTTTGTTTTTTTGGAAAAGGAGAAGCCTCCTGTTGTCCTCGAGTCAAGGAAGGAAGGGAGGAAGAAGGAAGGAAGGGAGGATGGAAGGGAGGATGGAAGAAGGAAGGAGGGAGGGAAGGAAGGAAGGAAGGATGGAAGGAAGGAAGGTAGGCGGGAGGTAGGAAAGAAGGAAGGATGGAGGGAGGGAGACAGGAAAAGAGGAAGGGAGGAAGGAAGGAAAGAAGGACAGAGGAAAGAAGGAAGGGAGGAAGGTAGGAGGAGGAAAAAAGAGAGAAGGAGGGAGGGAGGGAGGGAGGAAAGAAGGAAGGGAGGAAGGAAAGGAAGGAGGGAGGGAAGGAAAGAAGGAGGGAGGGAGGAAAGAAGGAAGGGAGGAAGAAGGAAGGGAGGGAGGTAGGGAGGATGGAAGTGAGGAGGGAAGAAGGAAGGAAAGGAAAGAAGGAAGTAAGGAAGGAAGGAAGGTAGGCGGGAGGGAGGAAAGAAGGATGGAAGGAGGGAGGGAGACAGGAAAAGAGGAAGGGAGGAAGGAAGGAAAGAAGGACAGAGGAATGAAGGAAGGGAGGAAGGTAGGGGAGGAAAAAAGAGAGAAGGAGGGAGGGAGGAAAGAAGGAAGGGAGGAAGGAAAGGAAGGAGGGAGGGAAGGAAAGAAGGAGGGAGGGAGGAAAGAAGGAAGGAGGAAGAAGGAAGGGAGGGAGGGTAGGGAGGATGGAAGTGAGGAGGGAAGAAGGAAGGAAAGGAAAGAAGGAAGGAAGGAAGGAAGGAAGGTAGGCGGGAGGCAGGAAAGAAGGATGGAAGGAGGGAGGGAGACAGGAAAAGAGGAAGGGAGGAAGGAAGGAAAGAAGGACAGAGGAAAGAAGGAAGGGAGGAAGGTAGGGGGAGGAAAAAGAGAGAAGGAGGGAGGGAGGAAAGAAGGAAGGGAGGAAGGAAAGGAAGGAGGGAGGGAAGGAAAGAAGGAGGGAGGGAGGAAAGAAGTAAGAGTAAGAGGAGTCAAAATAATAATAATCATAAGAATAAATGCATCAATTGTTTTGTTTTTTGGAAATTCTGCCAATGCCAAGTCCATTCCACTAGTACAACTAAAGTCTACGTACTGCACCTTTAAATGACCACATCTCAACCCAGCTGAACCTATGCAAGATTTGGATATGTGTAATGTGTGTAAGAAAACGCTCTCTACCACTATCTCTATATAATGAAATAATATAATATAATATAAACTTTAAATCTACCTAATGATGTCTGTTAATGTCTCTCATGCTGTATTACGTCATTTTGTTATGCCTGCTTATGTGTGTTGTTCTTTCTATCTGCTGCACTCAGCTGTCTCTCTCTCTCTCTCTCTCTCTCAACACAGATCTTCATCTTAATGAGATTAGCTGATTAAATAAAGGTTGTATAAAAATATAAATGAGGGAATAATTTGTGGAGAATGGTGTTCATCCCTCTAATAGAGACTTGGCAAGGAGCAGTGAAGCTGTGCTGACTGCATACTGAGACACTTCATGTTGGTCCTCAGTCTGTATATATGTGTAGGATAATAGCTTGAATTAAGTCAAACATGTGACCTTATTGAATAAAGATAAGATAAAAATCACACACATGAAATCTCTAAAGGATTAAAACAATTACATCTATTCCTGACCTTTGTTTCTTTTACATTAAAGCTGTTACTCCATTAAATAAACATGATAAAGTGAAAGTTGATTAAAATATGTTTAACCCTCCTGTTGTCTTCGAGTCAAGGAAGGAAGGGAGGAAGGAAGGAAGGAAGGAAAGGAGGGAGGAAGGAAGGATGGAAGAAAGGAAGAAGGAAGGAAAAGAGGGAGGAAGGAAGGAAGCAAAGGAGGAAGGAAGAAGGAAAGAAAGGGAGGAAGGGAGGAGGAAGGAAGGATGGAAGAAAGGAAAAAGGAAGGAAAAGAGGGATGAAGGAAGGAAGAAAGGGAGGAAGAAGGAAGGAAAAGAGGGAGGAAGGAAGAAGGAAGGAAGGAAGGAAGGAAGGAAAGAAGGAAGGAAAAGAGGGAGGAAGGAAGGAAGGAAGGGAGGAAGAAGGAAGGGAAAGGAAGGGAGGAAGAAGGAAGGAAAAGAGGGAAGAAGGAAGCAAAGGAGGAAGGAAGAAGGAAGGAAAGGAGGGAGGAAGAAAGAGAGACGGAGGGAGGGAGGGAGAAAGGAAAAGAGGAAGGGAGGAAGGAAGGAAGGAATCTAGGGGGGAAGAAAGAAAGAGAGAAGGAGGGAGGGAGGAAAGAAGGAAGAGAGGAAGGAAAGGAAGGAAGGAAAGAAGGAGGGAGGGAGGGAGGAAAAAAGGACAGAAGGAAGGGAGGGAAAGACAGAAGAAGGAAAGAAAGAGAAGGAGGGAGGGAAGGAAGGAACAGTCAAAACAGACGGGGTCAATTTGACCCGGGAGGACGACACAAAGGTTAAAAGTCTGTGTATCTTTCTAAAAACATATTTATTCCATATTCTGACTCATAAATAGTCTCTACACCAATTCACATTCATTATCATTTATTAATCTAATCTAATCTCACACATTCACAATCACTATTTTATGATCCAGGTGAACATTTTATAGAATATGACGAACACAACATGTTTTAATGCAGATTTTTTGCACATTTGCATATATAAAAATATGTATCAGCTGCACAAAAAACTTTAAAAAATGATGCATTTTATTTCCATGTTTGCATATTGTGTGTCATATTAGAAGAATCCTGGTTAAAAGTCATGTTTTTACAGCAATTGCGTGTAAAAATAGGTCGAATTTGACCCTGAACAGTATGTTAGGTTTATATAATTCAATTTAATTTAATTCCAAATGTCGTGCATATGAAAGCAGTACAAATGTTTCTTTCTGGTTCTGCTTCTTTTTTTTTCTCTCCACACAGATCAAAACCCAAAGTTGATTATTTGTGTGTGTCGGCCTTGTGTTTAAACCTTTGCAACTTGTGTCTGTGCTGCAGGTTTTTTTTTGTATTTAAGTGCTGGTGAAGCTCAAAAACTGCTCAGTGACTTTGTGAGTGTAATCAATAATGAACTATATAACCCCATGACCCCCCCCCCCACCCCCCCCCCTTCCAACCTGTAATATCACTGTTCCTGTCTAACTGTATTTCCCCAAAAATGTTGAACCATCCCCTTTTAAAAGTAGATTAATTACCACGAAACGCGGCCGCTGTAGTTAATTCTGAGTCAGTTTGACATTTACTGTCCTGCTGCTGCAATAAATACTCACTAAAACAGCAAATGTGTATTAACGGACGGCAGAAAATAGTCTCCGACAGATGAACTACGTCGTCCTGTTTGGAAGCTGCAGACAAAGAAAGGAAAAGTTGTTGTTTTGCATGACAATAAGAAAATTAAAGTCAGCCACATCCTCTTAATATGCACTAAAAGTGATTTATGTGATGTGCAAATAATAATAATAAAAAAAGTGAATTTAATCAATATCTAAGCACGTATAAATAGACGTTCACATGTCTGCTTCATTTCTAAGTGATGAGAGAGGTTTTAAAATCAAACCATATAACAATAACACACAATAACATTAATTCACCACATCAAACGTGTCGGTCGGTTTGTTTTTTATGCTGCACAGAAACAACAAAGTGACTGAATTGCCTCGATCCATCATGGAGGACTAATTCAGAAAGGTATGATAGGAATGATCTTGACTTCCTTTGATCTTGAGGGGCTTGACCTCGGACACTGGACTTGAAATGATCCAGCGTGAGTGGAGCTTGCGTCTCCTCACGCTGCCTTCGAGAGGCGGGCGGAGACAGAGAAGAAAGAGAGAGAGAGAGGAAGAGAGAGAGAGAGGAAGAGAGAGAGAGAGAAGTAGACAAAATAAATACTGGTTATGTGTTTTGCATGTATGAGCAGGATGGAGGAGAAGAAGGAGAAGAAGGTGGTGGAGAGGATGAGGGAGAAATGAGCAGAGAGGAAAGAAAGGAGGGTGTAAAATGAACGGGTTTCCATACAGTACACAAGGGTCTTTCGAGGGGGGGGGTGGGGTGAGGTTGAGATATATGAAGGCTTGTCACATTGCAAAGGTTGAGGTATGGTCTCTATTGGTCCAGACAGTGACCTCCAGCACAGGGCTAAAACATTTCCAGATGTCTGCCAACACCGTTACTGGAGCTGCTCCCATTCCTACGTGCAAGCTCATGGGGAGGTGGGGTCAACGCAGGAGGAGGAGGAGGAGGAGGGAGGAAGAGGTGGAGGGAGGAAGAGGAGGAGGGAGGAAGGTGAACCCTACAGCTAAGTTAGAGGAATGAATTTGGCTTGCAAATCAAACGACGAGCCTCGACATAAAAGTCTGGAGCTTTACAGAGAGCAGGAGAGGGAGCAAGAGAGTGTGGGACAAGGCGGAGGAGACGGTGCATATATGTGTGTGTGTGTGTGCATGTGTGTGTGTGTGTGTGCATATCTAGATGTTAGTGAAAAATGAAGACAGAGACATTAAAGTGCTTTAGATTTCCTCCCTCTGTGCTTCTTGCCCAGAAGGGAATCTTTTGACGTTCATTTATTCTGCTCCCCAGCGTGCCAGCTTGCAGAGGATCCGACATCAATCACGTCATTTCATTTTTTAATTTTTTTTTGTTATGCTCATTTTGTATCACCCATTTTGCATTTTGGTTTATCATTACTGGTGATAAATAGGCGAAGGCATTGTCAGGGCAATGGTTACATTAGGGGTGATACACCAGGGAGTCTACATGAGTTTAAATTATGAGAGGATTTGAATTGTCTGCAAAGTGTTTTCCTTTTTTTTTTGCTAAAATGGAAATTGAAAGTTGGAGCTCAGGGGAGGAGAAACTTAGGAGGATGAATCTTCTCTGCATTAAAAATGTGGAACAAGATTTCTTAACATGATAATCCATGTTATGCATCAGCTGTCAGAAGCAATTGCACTTTGCTTTTCTGTACGTTAGAAGTATGTTGTGTTAAACCGTACTGAGACTGAACAGAGCTGATGAAATCCTGGCTCCTTATTGTTTGCACAAAGCAGAACGAGCAGTGATTATTCACCAGAAAGAAGTGTTGTGTCGCACCGCTTCAGGCTTTATGAGTGACATTTCCTTACATTCCCAGGACACTACAAAGGGAGAAGAAGAAAAAAAAAAATCACAGGATCTCTTGCAGCAACTTGGTGTAAAAAGCAGCAAAAAAAACGGAAAGAAAAAGCGGCACAGTCAAATCTTTCAAAGTTGATCCCTTGTTTCCATTCGCTACCGCCTCCTCCTGCAAATCCTCCCGATGCGGGCCTTTAGTGCTGAGGAATGTCGGTGAGCCTCAGGCTGTCTCTGCGGGCTTTCTGTTTCCCCATTCCATCTCACTTCCACCTGTTGGATACCCCCCCCCCCCCCCCCCCCCCCGTCTGCCTCGGCGACACTGTCTGAATCTAAAAGAGGTTTCCAGGCATGAAGGAAACTTTTCAGTCAGTCAGATATAAACACGTAAAATCCGCAGAGATTTTCAACAACTGGCTAATGTGGCCTGGCTTGAACTGGCAGGTTACAGTATTGGCGCCGAGGTGGGGGGGGGTTTGATGCAAAAAAAAAAAAGTGTATGCACTCTTGGATATGAAATGCTTGGGCTTTGATTAAAAAAACCCACCAAAATGGCATAAAAGAGATGAAGCTTCACTTGATCCTTGCAGGAGAAATTAGGTTGCGACAGAAGACTCAACACAAATAGAATATTAAGCTACTAAAATCAGACACAGAATCATCTTTTCCAACCCAGAAACATGACATAAACTTAAAGAAACTGCACTATTAAGCAAATTTGAGAGAAGATTAGGCCTCTTTGTGCAACTTGGATACAGCACAAAAGACTAAAAAGACAACGCCGACATGTCATCAGCTGGCAAAGTGAAGCTTTAATGCATAAACAACAAAAAGAAGGATTGATTAAACACTTTATATGGAAACATATGGTGTTGATTTGATAAGAAAGGGAAAAATAGAGCTGCATGATGGCCTTTTAAGATATTCCGCGCTCATCTGAACACAGAAAAAAAAAAGAAAAAGAAGCAAAATCGTATAAATCTGCCGTGTCACCTCCAGCACAACCAAGCACACAGCTGTAACAAATACTAAAGGATTCATTTCTTCACACTCTGGGATTGTGGTCGACCCCTCGTACACAACGGCCCGATGTAGTGTCAGCGTGTGATTTATCTGAGTTGCTCAGCCATAGACGGAAACATCTGCCCCAGCTGTCGGTGTCAGAATCTGACTTAATACAGCCATATGGAGATCCAGCTCTTTTGCTGGGCTTCCAAACTGCAGAACAGGTTACCAATTTAGTCGAAAATCTCACCCGGGAGAGACTGAGTTGATCAGGAAATTAAAAATTCATTGGGAAAAACAAGATAGCAAGGTTCATGTTTTTCCTCCGGTGCGCCCCAGAGCATACGTGTGTGCTTGTAACAGCTTGGCTGAAATTTTGGTCCATTTCCCCTCCATACTGATCGAGTGTTGAGGTTTAATCACTGCGATTAGCCTCGCTGATAAACGCTACAGCCACATACAGACCAGGTTAAGTCTTTTTCTTCCCCCTCTTATCTTCCACTGGCTGTCACGCAACACGACCGGAGCCAAATTCCTGCAGGGACCTCACCGGTGTTTGCCCTCGTGTCATACAATGGAGCAATTTTGTCCACATCACAAGTCACAACCTCATGTGGCACGTCTGCATCCCCGCTTTTTCTTTGTGTTGCCCGGTTGCCATAGGTTACATGAAATGGGTTTTATAAATAACATGAAACCTGTACATGCTGTTGTTGCCTCATATGAAAAGAAAAAAAAGCTTAAAAGGCGACAACAAGACTATAAAATATAGGATAGTGTTCAAACTCCAGGGTTAAGAGTGTTGAGAGGAATCAGGTAGCAGCTTTACTATTAAATAATGATTAATTAAATGATCTACAATGCTCATTTTAATCAATCTCTCTACTATCCAGATGTTTCTACTATCCAGCACATGATTTACATCCAGTGTCAGTACAGCAGTAAAGGTTTGGAGGGTATTTAGAGACTGATGCTCCCATTTCAGACCAACAATCAATGTATTTTTTGATTGTTTTCTTTAAACTAAAACGTCAATATGTTCTTTGTTACTGTCAGAAATGTGCCAATAGTGCCAATAACTGGAAAGTGTCAATTGAAACGGCCACAATAAAGAAGAATCGGACAAATGTTGAGACACCGTACCCATGTACAAGTTTACCAAATCATCACATCACCTATGTGAGTCAGGAGGCCTGGCCAAAAAGAACAAAAGATGAGGAAGTCTTCCCCCCATTAAACTGCAAGAAAATGCATAACCTAAACTAAAGTAACAAATCTGCAAAAACAGGCCTCAAAAATAACAAAATGAAACAAAAGAAATCTGAGGAGAGAAAGTGAGAACTCTTGTACTCTGTCCCCTATAAAGGGTAAAGCAGGTCCACCCAACTAATCGGCTCATCAGGAGCACCTGGAAGTGGAAAAGGAGAAGAGAGAAGGGAGGAGGAGCACGTAAAGTCAACACTAAAGGTCAGATTTGTAAAGTTATAACGTTAGAAAGTGGATTGATCAGACAGTTTCTCAACATTGTGCTTCTTGGATTCGTATATTCGGTTTATTTAGACAAACTTATTATATGAATACTTGTGCTTAGACATCAGTTTGAGAACTTTGATTTCTTTCCCAAGTTTAAAAATGTGTTTTTTTTCGGGGGGAAAAGTTCAAGAGTAAAGTATTTTTAAAAAGTTTTGACTGTGGTGTTGGTATCAAAACTCCAACCATAACCACACTAATGATATTACAGCTGCATCGCTTTGATACAGACCCGTGCAAATCTCTTTTTTTTTTTTTTTTAAGGTTTTGGCATTCAATGTGTTGCAGAATTTAAACAATATCAAAGTTCTGTCTGGCATCAGAGCCGCAGCCACATACATTAATCTTACCATACAATGTTTTACTTCAGAAGCCGCTGGGGTGACGGATAGTTTTGATTGGACAACGTTTAAGAAATCGCGATGGCAGCGAACATACACAGGCTTCATTTCAAAGGGACTTTCTGTCTACACTGTTTCCACCAACCACATCAGAGTATGACCTAAATGAAAACTGTGATTTGATACATCTTTATAAACTGATTAAGATACGCTAATTAAAAAGGTGCAACAAGTCCTCCAATCCTCCGCTGAATATGTCAAACATAGTTATGCTCTCAAACTGTTCTCTGCTATGACTTTCTTTAGTAATCTATACCTCTAATCAAGGAGTGGCCCGTATACGCTTAAACGTCTGACAGGTGACAGGTTAATGGTAATATACGTCTTCGCCTAAGGGTGTCGAGAACACAGGGGAACCTCGAGGCAGTCCTTCAGGGTGAATAGGAGCATTTGGGCCTTATTGCTCTTACAGTAGTAGCTGTCAGCCAAACTGCCGCTAATACTGACTGACAGTCGGGGCCGTAACACTCAGAGCTGTCCACAGTACTGAGAGGCTGTCAGTGAAAACAGGAGCAGCAGCAGTAGTAGTAATGCTCCTCAAGAAGAAAAAAAAACTCTTGATATATCCCTACCTGAAAATTCCTATCCAAGTCCAACCCCTCTTTTCTACTTCTTTATTTCTTTCTTTCTCTCCTCGACTTATGGAAAGCTTCCAAAGTGGAAAAAGCAATTTGCCTCTGTCAAGTTGTCCCGACGCGATGGTGGTGGCTGCTGCAGTGATTCTGTTGGCATTGGCTCTTCTGAAGACTTACCCCCCCCCCCAAACAAGTGCTAGTGATTATAGCTAGTTATCCTTTATTAAAAAACATTAATGCCTTGGCCTGCAACATTGTGGTGAAGCTCTGTTGCACTTTGATTTGGGAGGTAGGTTGCAATTAAGTCTATTGGAGACCTAAGGTGGGAAAAGACATTCCACATTAATGTTTTAAGGTGTTACGATAAATGATGTTGAAGGACGATATAAGTACACTTACATTTTTTTCTTTTAACCTCCCGAGACCCAAGCTTTTGTTTGGTATGCATTTTTAATATCTCCTAGAAGACAACAACTAAATATCGTCTTTTAAAAACAATGTCCTCACATGGGGGACAATGGGTTTATTTATTGTGTAACACAATTCATTCACCAGTGTATAAAACTATGCTTCCTTACATCTACATCTTCCCTTTGCATGAAGGATAATAAAGCCCCAACGTCCTCAAATGAGTAGCAGTGTCGTGGCTTGTAGCTATTACTAAAATAAGTCACATTTGTAAATCATATCAAACTACAAACAATATTAAGCATAAATAAACAAGTCTCTGTCTGGGGATCGGCTGTTTTTACACTGATTTTAACACTGTAACGTGCTTTTGCTACCACTAGGTGGCACGAAAAAGTGCGTACGAACGAGGTCAACAGGTGAAAGTTAAGCAGAATGAAGTATAAGGTAAACAATAAAAACACAGATTCTACTTATATGGGCATCAGGAGGGGCATGAGGCGCCCTCCTGATCCTGTGAACCAATCAACCTGTCAATCACGACGTAGCCACGCCCTAATGCATACCCTGCTTTATCGTCACATATAAAATCAGGGAGGCCAAAAATGTCACAAATGAACATCATACTGCATTGAAGAAGGCTTTAAACTAGCGATTGAGACCATAAACACATTTTAAAAACGTTTACTGAGGTTAGAAATCAAGTGAGAAGTTGGTGAATTCTCCATTGACTTGTATAGAGACAGAAGTCATTTTGACACCAAAACGGTCGCCCCCTGGTGGCCTTTTGATAGAATGCAGTTTTAAATTACTTCCGCGTTGGCCTCATTTTACTGGTATCGATCTCCAAACGTTATTAAGCATAAATAAACAAGTTTAAACCATAACATTTGATACGGTTTTGTACCTGTCGGCTGTTTTTACACTGATTTTTACACTGTAATGTTCTTTTGTTACCACTAGGTGGCCCGAAAAAGTGCGTACGAACGAGGTCAACAGGTCAAAATTAAGCAGAATGAAGCATAAGGTCCAGCAAACCTCTAAATGTAATGTCCCGATATGAGGATGCAGTGCTGCAGGAGGTTAATGTAACACCTGTGTCTATCCACTGTAGAAAACAGCATTAGGATTCACTCATTACTCCACTTTATAAGAGGGGATTTAAAGCAGACACAGAAGAGCTTGCCATCGAATTCGACTCACAGGCTCATCTCGTCAGCTGGCCCCCGATATTGACCCCTTGTCTGTGCAGCGAGGGGGCTGAAGTCCTGCTATCCAGATTAAATATAATTGAAGGGTAATGCTCCTTACAAACAGTAAGACAGCTTCCCTACTTTAAGGGACTAACGATCCATGTCCTCTTGTGTACTGCTGCTGCTGCTCACTTTTTGGCTCCTCTCTCTCTGCATGGCCTCGCTCTCTCATTGCACTCTAACAAATACTGTGAACATCGGAGTAATTAAAAAAAAAAGCCTCGCTCTCGTTAAGTTGATGCACATGTCCGCACCCGCAAATATACTCTCAGTGCAGTTAATAAAGATGCAACAGTCTACGTTTTCTGGCATTGTTTTTTTTAAAACTTTGTGTCGTCCTCCCGGGTCAAATTGACCCCGTCTGTCTTGACTGTTCCTTCTTTCCTCCCTTACGTCTTTCCGTCTGTCCTTCCTCCTTCCCTCCTTCCTTCCTCCCTTTCCTTCCTTTCCTTCCTCTCCTTCCTCCCTTCCTCTCCCCTACCTTCCTCCCTTCCTTCTTTCCTCTGTCCTTCTTTCCTTCCTTCCTCCCTTCCTCTTTTCCTTTCGCCCTCCTTCCTTCTTTCCTTCCTTCTTTCCTCCGTCCTTCCTTCCTTCCTTCTTTCCTTCCTTCATTCTTTCCTTCCTTCCTTCCTTCCTTCCTTCCTCCCTTCCTTCCTTCTTCCTTCCTCCCTTCCTTCCTTCCTTCCTTCCTTCCTTCCCTCCTCCCTTCCTTCCTTGACTCGAGAACAACAGGAGGGTTAAAAGAAGTCAAGCAAATCTTGCTGAAACTATACTTCTATGCATCCTTTTTTTTTTTTTTTTTTTTTAACAAGCTCAATTGGATTTACCCCCTAATGCTCTGATAGATAAGCACTTTACTCATTAGCATGGATTCAAGGGGCTCTGGAAGGAATGAAGCAATCAAATGGTAATTCCACAGACAAACACGGAGGCCATAAATCACCCGCTCCCACACACTGAGAGACCAGATTACATCGCCACCGTGACCACCCCAGCAAATACCAAACCCGGGCAATACATACAACCAGCCGACCGGACGAAACAACCTCTAACAACTTT
Organism: Scomber scombrus; assembly: GCF_963691925.1. Taxonomy (NCBI): domain Eukaryota; kingdom Metazoa; phylum Chordata; class Actinopteri; order Scombriformes; family Scombridae; genus Scomber; species Scomber scombrus. The sequence continues at coordinate 28,445,580 of NC_084982.1, forward strand.
ACATGACTCCCAATGACACGCAACTCACTGCTTATAGCACTGAGGTGACTGAAAGGTCAGTGCACCCGAGGGTTTTGGTAGGGGAGTCGGTTCCTGCATGTAGATCGAGGTAACAGGATGTTGGGTTGCTGCTAAAAAGCACAACAAGTATGATAGTTGTCAGTTTTTATGGTTTTCCAGGCTCCAGGTTCAGGGTTAGGGGTTAGAGGTAGAGACGATAATAACAACAATACATCAGATTTAAGTAGCTAAAACCTTCGGTTCGTCCTCCCGGGTCAAATGGACTGTTTTGACTGTTTCTTTCTTTCCTCCCTTCCTCCCTTCCTCCCTCCCTCCTTCTCTTTCCTGCCTTCCTTCCTCCATTCCCCTTTCTTCCTTCCTTCTGTCCTTCCTTCCTTCCTCCCTCCCTACCTCCTTCTTTCCTTTCTTCCTTCCTTCCCTTCCTTCTTTTCTCCCTCCCTCCTTCTCTCTTTCTTTCCTCCCCCCTACCGTCCTCCCTTCCTTCTCTTCTCTGTCCTTCTTTCCTTCCTTCCTCCTTTCCTTCCTTCCTCCTTTCCTCCTTTCCTTCCTCCTTTCCTTTTTCCCTCTGTCCCTCCTACCTTCCTTCTTTCCTCCCTCCCTCCTTCCTTCCTTCTTTCCTCCTTCCTTCCTTTCCTTCCTTCTTTCCTTTCCTCCCTCCCTTCTTTCCTTCCTTCTTTCCTTCATCCCTCCTTTCCTTCATTCTTCCTTCCTCACTTCCCTCCTTCCCTCCTTCCTTTCCGTTCTTCCTCCCTCCCTCCTTTCCTTCCTTCTTCTTTTTCCTCTCTTCCTTCCTCCTTTCCTTCCTTCTTCCGCCCTCCCTCCCTCCTTTCCTTCCTATGTCCTCTCTTCCTCCCTCCTTTCCTTCCTTCTTCCTCCCTCCCATCCATAATAGTCATCAGTTTTTATGCTTTTCCAGGCTCCATGCAGGTACATGTTGGGCGGGGACAATAACAACAACAATAAATCAGATTTACGTAGCTTAAAGAGGCTTTATGATATAGAAAGGGGGGAAGGGACGGGAAGGCAAGGCTGAACACGTACGATTCGAGACGTCTTTTGAGTGTTTAAAGGGTGGGAGCCTCTTCAGTGTGAGAGTTCCCAAGAGAAACAGAAGCAACTGAATAGACCCCTATTGCCCCAGATTTGGAGTATGATCTCAGGGATTTGGCACCGGTTGACCCGAAAGCACCGATAAGCGATGAGAGTCCGACAAGTGGAAGACTTTCTAGAGATCGGGATTAGCTGAGGTATAAAAAGGTTTTCAAGGTTGTGAGGTGGATTTTTTTTATTTTTTATAGTTTATTAAGAATATGATTGGGAGTCAGGGGAGGGGTAGGGGTAACAGTGGAGCCATCAATGTTGAGGGGAAACACCTGGGTTGGGACGGTACAGAGGCCCCATAATTAGGATTTCAGATAGACTGAAGTTGAGTTCAAGATTAGTTGTTTTTGCATCCAAGTTTTCACATCTGTTAAGGCGTTTTCCTCACTGTGTGATTCCAGATATGATTGCAGTTGTGAGTAATGTGATGACATCTATAGTTTTCAGATCCAAAAATGGTCGCCCCCTTAGGTTTGTTCTGTGGGACGGCAGATATATATGAGCCACATCTACAAACCACCAACCGATTGTACTGTAATGTGACTTAAATTGATGCAGAATGTGCTGGCTGGCCCAAAATTGTGAGCGCCATTGTTTGATATATTTTGAAGACATAACAAGCAGAAAACATTGAGCCAGCACTTTGAGCAACAGCTTTGTATTAGCATTTTCAGAACAAATGGATGCAGATGTTAACCAAATTCAGGGTTTTTTGTTCTATTTCCAGGGTAGCGCTGGGAGACATGGCCTCAAGATTATGCTTTTGATATTAAAGATTCAACTCTCACTTTTTATTTTATTATAGAACAAACCCCCCTAACCCTCTAGCTTCATGAACCATCTCCCTTTGGGTTTACTTTCCCATATTCTAAGTCAAACTAGCATCCACTTTAGCACCTGCTATCAGAAGTTCAACCCCTTTTAAACCCTAAAAATTAACAATTATTTTACTCTCATTTTTTCTTTTATTATAAAAGAAAAAACAGTCATGAGGAATACAAACTCACAACATCACATCCAGGCTGGCCTCAGTTACACTAGTTGCTGTAACTCAGTGCGATCTCTCTTTTTCTCATTTCTTTCATCAGTCTTTTAAAAAAAGAAAAAAGAAAAAGAAGCATATCCCTTGGGTTAACTTTTTGGGGAAATAAGGCTCACAGAATCGGTAACTTCTTTTAAAATCACTTCTTAAAACTCCTTTTTACAGACTAGCTTTTATATGATGTTTGTTCATTGTTACTGTTTTTCTTATTTTCCTTTTTTTTAAATGTTTTTATTCTTTTTCATCATCTCTTTACTGGGTTTCATTGTCTTCTACTGTTGGCCTTGTAACTGCTCTCTTTAACCTTTGTGTCGTCCTCTCGGGTCAAATTGACCCCGTCTGTTTTGACTGTTCTTTCTTTCCTCCCTTTCTTCCTTCCTTCCTTCGTTCCTTCCTTCGTTCCTTCATTCCTCCCTTCCGTCTTTCCTCCCTTCCTCTTTTCCTTTCTCCCTCCCTCTTACCTTCCTTCCTTCTTTCCTTTCCTTTCCTCCTTCCTCCCTCACTCCTTTCCTTCCTTCTTCCTACCTTCCTTCTTTCCTTTCCTCCTTCGTTCCTCCCTCCTTTCCTTCTGTCCTTCCTTCCATCCTCCCTCCCTCCTTTCCTTTCCTCCTTCCTTCCTCCCTCCCTCCCTTCCTTCCTTCTTCCTCCCTTCCTTCCTCCCTCCTTTCCTTCCTTCTTCCTCCCTTCCTTCCTTGACTCAAGGACAACAGGAGGGTTAAAAGGTCTATATAAATAAAGTTACTATTATTGTTATATTATTACTTTCTATATTGAGCATGTGCTATCAGAAGTACAACCCCTTGTAAAATGAACAAAGTGAACTAATAGTTATATTGTGATAAAACAGAAACACCTACAGCTAAAGTAGATCTCTGACAACCTCATGCACTACTTTCATTAACACTACGGGTGTAACCAGCAGTATTAGTAAAGTAAATAAGTTCCAGGGTAGTGGAGCGAGATATTTGACATTTGATATGAAACATTGAACTCTCACTTTTTCTCTTAGTATAAAAAAAAACAGAGTCATGAGGAAACCAAACTCACTTCGAGCTAGCCTGAGTCCTACTAGCTTCACTGGTCTTTCTGAAAAAAATGAAGCATGTCCCTTGGGTTTGCACCTGCTATCAGAAGCTCAACCCTTTGTAACATTAACAAAGTTAAACAACAGCTGAAGTATCTCTCTGACTAAACCTGTGAGAAGTTACTATGTCTAACAACACATATTTCACATTCTTACATTCACACTACAGATGTAAACAGCATCAAATACTAAGTGAATTTAGTAAAATATGTCACTTTTATCAAGAGTATTCTACATAAAAGGGAATAAAATATGCATGAAAATGTATTTTTAAACTAGAGTTGTGATGAGCAATATGTTTTAACCCTCCTGTTGTCCTCAAGTTAAGGAAGGAAGGGAGGAAGAAGGAAGGAAAGGAGGAAGAAGGAAGGAAGGAAGGAGGGAGGAAGGAAGGAAGGAGGGAAGGAAGGAAGGGAACATGACGGAAGGTAGGAGGGAAGGAAGGAAGGGAACATGAAGGAAGGTAGGAGGGAGGGAGGGAGAAAGGAAAAGAGGAAGGGAGGAAGAAGGAAGGAAAGGGTGGAGGGAGGAAGGAAGGAGGGAAGAAGGAGGAAGGAAGGGAGGAAAGGAAAGAAGGAAGGGAGGAAGGACGGATGGACGGCGGAAATAAAGAAGGAAGGAAGGTAGGAGGGAGGGAGGAAAGAAGGAAAGAGGGAGGGAGGGAGAAAGGAAATGAGGAAGGGAGGAAGAAGGAAAGAAGGAAGGGAGGAATGTAGGGGGAGGAAAGAAGGAAGGAGGGAAGGAAATGGGATGGAGGAAGGAAAGAAGGAAGGGAGGAGAGAGAGAAGGAGGGATGGAGGAAGGGAGGAAAGAAGGAACAAAACAGACGGGGTCAATTTGACCCGGGAGGACGACACAAAGGTTTAAGAAGTCTCCTTGTGTTTTGCTGCAGTTTTCATGCAGAATCAGTTCCAACACTTATATTTCACATCTACAGAGCCACATGCAGGCACACTTCCTAAAAAAAAAAAAAAAAAAAAAAAAATCTAATATGATTCACACCATGTGGAAAACCCTCCGGGAAAAATGTCTCTTAGTTTTCTCTGGAATAGTCCCGGCTTGTCCCCAGAGAGGTCCGAAAGTGATAGCTGTCTCTATTCAGAGGGAACCGGAAAGCACTTAGCCTCCTGAGGAGTCTGTGTGAGGAGCGACACCGGACGCTTCGGTGTCAGCCAGACAGTCTCTGCTTTACCCGGCGGTGTAGTGAAATCAGTCCAAGGTGCTGGTCTGAGGGTCAGAGGTGCAGAAGAGGTCGATGGAGAGAAAGCTGCAGAAAAGGGTCAGGAGGTCGGGCTTTGATGCCGGACGCAGGCTGGCCTCAGGCTGAGGTTTGATGGGGGGGCAGTCCAGGTGTGAGGAAGATGGTGGTTGGGGTACTATTACTGTGTGTGTGTGTGTGTGTGTGTGTGTGTGTGTTGGCAGGGTTGTAGATGTATGCTTAAATGTATCTGTGAGTGCATCAAGGAGTGGGAGATACATCCCACTGTGCTTTTGATCACTTCACAGACGAGCTTTTTCGAGAAAGAGGGACTGCTGAGAGCTTTTAGTCACACACATAGAGAGAGAAAGCAAGGAGAGAGAGAAAGAGAGAAAGAGAGGAGAAGGCAAGAGCACAGAGTGACCTGACAAAGGTAGATTGTGGAGAAACTGAGAGGAGGAGAAAAGGCACAGCGAAAAAAACGACACAATAAGTATTTTGTCTGAGGATGCTGAATAGTTTTTTTGAATAGAAAAAAAAAGCCATTAAAAGAAGCTCACAGCACTCTGGGTGTCTATGATAAAACATCGGAGTTCCTCTGGAGGACACGTATGGGATTTTTTTTTCCACAGCTAAGAGCAGATATACTGTAGAGAGGCAAAGGGAGTGAAAGGGAGTGAGGTTCCACAAATCATGGCAATAAAAAGCCTGCAAGACTCCAAGGTTACCCAAGCAAGTGGCCGTTGAACAGACCACAGCAGCTGAGTGGAGGAGGATTAGGAGCAGGAGGAGAAAAAGGATTGCAAAAGGAAGGGAGGGAGAGAGAGAGAGAGAGAGAGAGAGAGAGAGAGAGAGAGAGAGAGAGGAGAGAGAGAGAGAGAGAGAGAGGTGAGTGGAACAACTGTGTGTTCCTCCCTCTGACCTCCTGTTCTGCACTGTTAGTACACAGGAATCCACGGAGGATGAAGACATAAAGGAGTGGCTGTATGAAAAAACACACTCATGGTAGGAAAAAGAAGAAGAAAAAAAAAAGGTGATATGACAGTAACGGGTAGGAGGGGGGGATGTAGGGGGGGGTGGGGGGGGGGGGGGTTGACTTAAAAGTGATGAGAGATGTAAGATTTGTTTGGCACAGTTACAGCAGAAAATGTTGATAGGGGCACATCTGAAGGGATTATAAACATGATTCATCATCCTTCCTGCTGGATGAGCAGGATGAAGATATGCCTACCCAAGTTCCTCGTGTTCAAAAAAGGGGGGAGAAAAAAAAAGATATGCTGGATGACAAGATACAAGATACTCACCCGTTTAAAAAGTAACATAAAGTAGATAAAGTAGATTAGCTGTTAAGAGCGAGGAAGAAACATCAGATAAAACAACCTTTGATCCTAGAAATTACATTTATATACTACTATTGCAATATAGCATTAGCTGATACACATTTTCTCTCTCAAATGTTCGTTAACTTGTTTCCCATGTAGCAAAAATAGAGACAAGAGCTTTACTGTTTTACTGGACTATCCCTGCAGAAATGCACTTGGTTACATGGTGTTGGCTTAATATTGAATATATATATAACTGTTCATACAGACTGTCAGTTACATTTATTCATTTTGCAGATGCAACAGTATTTTCTCAGAGGCAGTCCTCATCTTCACTACATCGCTATTAAACTGCAGATTACAGTGTGTAGCTTGTAGCTTGCAGAGCGATGTCTTCATGTTGATAAATGTTAATTGATCTTCTCTGCACCATGGCGGATTCTTAAATTACGCGGTATTGCCCTTTAAGGAGGTCGCG
>NC_084982.1:28452025-28459525 GCF_963691925.1 Scomber scombrus
GTAACCCTGACCTCAGTAAAAGCTGCATGTATGAATTGCTGTGACCTCAGAGACTGCAGCAATGTGTGGATGTGACTGTTTGCTTGTGTGTAACCCTCGACCTCAGTGAAAGGACAACCTGAGAATGACGCTGACCTCCGTGTCTGTCGCATTATGTGACTCTCTCTGTGTGTGTGTGTGTGTGTGTGTGTGTGTGTGTGTCAACCTCTAAAGACTCACTGTGTGGGAGTGCAGAGGGGTGGTATTGTTCAGGAAACATAACTGGAAGATTGAGGTTGTGTAACAATCTGTCCGCACACCATGAGGTGAACCTTTCATCACCCTCGGGTGTGGCGATGCTGAATAGAAAACTTCCTGTTTAAACTACACACTGAAAATATGCTGAAAAATACCAACAGCTTAACACACACACACATATATACCAATATTTACAGTGTGCTGTTTTTGCATTTAGAATAAACAGCATATGTAACCTTTGTGTCGTCCTCTCGGGTAAAATTGACCCCGTCTGTTTTAACTGTTCCTTCTTTCCTCCCTTCCTTCTGTCCTTCTTTCTTTCCTTCCCTTCCTCCTTCCTTCTTTCCTCCCTTCCTTCCTTCTGTCCTTCTTTCCTTCCTTCCCTCCCTCCTTCCTTCTTTCCTCCCTTCCTTCCTTCCTTCCTTCCGTCCTTTCTTCCTTCCTTCCTTCCTTCCTTCCCTCCTTCCTTCTTCCCTTCCCTCCCTCCTTCCTTCTTTCCTTCCTTCCTTCCTTCCTTCCCTCCCTCCTTCTCTCTTTCTTTCCTCCCCCCTACCTTCCTTCCACCCTCCTTTCCTTCCTTCTTCCTCCCTTCCTTCCTCCCTTCCTCCTTACTTTCCTGCCTCCTTCCTTTCCTTCCTTCTTTCTCCCTTCCTTCTTCCTTTCCTTCCTTCTTCCTCCCTTCCTTCCTTGACTCGAGGACAACAGGAGGGTTAATGGTTTAAACTAACAGGAAATGATGCAATTATTGTGCAGATTAATGCATCACTACCAGTATATTATATTTCTGGAGCCATATGTAGATCTTCCTAATTGTCTTTATGCATTGAACATTCAAAAGTACATAATAAGGTTAATTAATTGTGCCACTTTTCCAACATGAGCACATTAAATACTCAAAAACCTGCTCAGAGTCAGTATGAAGGTAAGGAGTTGGGACATAGCTTTCAAAGTTTATATGTTATGTTTATGTTATGTTAAGTTTGATGGATAAAAGTTGAGGTCAAAGTTTATATTTTTGCAGTCATGGTGAGGTCAACATAATGACGGTAGTGGTTGTCATGCCAACAACAGCTGTGTCTCAAATCTCTTATGTACATGATTTGAGACACAGCATAGCACTAAATACATAGAAAGCACAGCTGAAGTCAGTGGGTATGTCATTTTCTAGGTAGGTGGTAAATTGTATAATATTAGACACATTGTGATTGGATGATGGTTGAGATGAATCCTGCAGGGAAATTAATGTCTGGACTAAATTTCATGACAATTGAAGGAAGGGAGGAATGAAGGAAGGAAGGAAGGAAGGAAGGAAGGAAGGAAGGAAGGAAGGAAGGAAGGAAGGAAGGAAGGAAGGAAGGAAAGGAGTAAGGAGGGAGGGAGGGAGGAAAAGAGGAAGGAAGTAAGGAGAGAAGGAAGGGAGGAATGAAGGAAGGAAGGAAGGAAGGCAGGCAGGCAGGAAGGGAGTGAGCAAAGAAATAGGGAAGAAGGGGAATATTGAAGGTTACATTAAAGAAAGAGGGAGGAAGGAAAGAAAGAAGGAACAGTCAAAAGAGATGGGGCCAATTTGACCCGAGAGGACGACAGGAGGGTTAATGGTAATCAACAGGCTACCTGATAAGATATTTTACTCTGGAAGTGATGCACATGTTTATTTTTCCCATACCTAAAGACATACAACCTGCAACAGACAACAATCATTACAACTAGGCAGAGAAACCATCCCTAAAAAACACAGATATGACTAATATGCAAGTGAAAAGTTTGACTTCCTCTACATTTATTTATAGTATAATCTCAAGAAATCTCTTATGAGCCTAACTGATGCAAATCGCCCCAAAATGTCCCTTTAAAAAGACACCCGAAATTGTTGAGAAATAATAAAAATGTAACCAGGGTGATTAGGGAGACTGACAAGGAGAGAAGAAAAAAAAAGAAAAAGTTTAGCATAAAATCATACTACATTATGCATGGAGAAATGAAAGAAACCCATGAAATCCTCTTGAGAGTATGAAATATTTAAGATATAAGAGTATAAAGCTGTACGGGCTGAGAGGTTGCTGATCCTCACTGTCATTATTCAGCACTTTAAAGTGGAGGATGCCGAGGTTACCTTTCAACACACAACACCAGAAGCCGGGAGAGAGGTTGAGACATACCGAATGCCAACTGTAGACTTCTGCCATGTGACTGGAATGTAAATTAGGCAAATGTAATTCACCTCATCTTTACCCCATCTGGCACAAGTCTGAGTACGAGAAGACAAAAGGCTCGAGAGAAAATACTGATGCAGAGGAGTGTGTGTGTGTGTGTGTGTGCATGTGTGTGTGTGTTTGTGGGAAGATGAGGAGTAACAGTTCATAAGAGCACAAGTAAAAATTTTGAGTAATGATCTGTTCTGCAGAAGCGGCAGTCTGATCGTATCTGTTTTGTCATGCCTCATTACAATACCTGTACTTGGGAGGACATCTGTGTGTTTGTGTGTGTGTGTGTGTGTGCATCTCCGTGTCCTGTGTGGGTGTATTGGTGTGTGTGTTTCCATGGTATTGGTGCATATTTATCAGAGGGATAGTCATAGGGCAGATGGTGGAGCTCTACAGTGCATCTGGCTTGTCATCACATGCTAGACGGCGATGACTCGGCTCTATATGGTGCAACGCTGCTCCGAATCAGCCGGGTTTTTATCCCGACCGAGGGGTCATATGCAAAGCAAATGTTAAGAGTTTGTTCACGCAGAGGATGCTTATAATCATTTATTCAGCGTTGGAGTGTTTAATCCTGCAGCTAGTGAGAATATACACTTAAATAAATGTTAAAAATGATGTTTTATCGCTGTAGAAAAAGATCAAATGAGTCGCTCATGCATACTTACACTTATTAATATTCTGAGTGCATAAGTGCATTCAAACTGAGAAGTATGGAAACATGCAGCACTATGAGAACCTGGATGATGCATTCAAAACAGGCGAAAAGTTGAGTATGTAACTATGGACACTTGTCACCCTCAACGGTCGCCATCTTGGCTCCGTAGCAGAAGGGGAGGGGCCATTTTTCAAACAGGAAATGGAAACCGAGGACGTTATAACTACGGTGAACATCGCCACATTATACGTTGTATGTGTTTTATTACACTATAAGCTCCACTATACTGTTGTCACATATAAGGCATCAGTAGGTTTATTGGGTTCATTTAGCAGTCTGTGATGATTTGGTACCACGATTGCTAACAAAAGCTTTCTAACTATCTAATCGGCATTTTCGGTAAGTGTGCAACAGCCATGTTTGAATTGAAACACTAATGTTATAATCTGTGCACTACACACAAGTAAGTAGACAGTTTCCACAGTGTACTAACAGAAGTATGTGATTTGAGACACAGCACATAGGAAGAGGTATGATGAGTTATGAAATGAGTAAGTTTCTACACGTTGGGACACAGTTTGTCATCTTCCTGTTCATAACTATTAAACATGATTATTTTTGCCAGTTGACATGGTTGATCTAACCTGAATGTAACACTTGACATGTTTGTGTTTTAAAAATGCAGCTCTTCGAATTATTAGTGTTTTGCAATTTGTTACACCTGGGTTGGCTAACACTGGGCCAGCTCTCACATGTCAGGCTTACTCAGTGATTCAGATTGGTCCTTTTGATTTCACCCCAGTTTTTATTTATTTTTCTCCCCAGTTGGAAAAAACAGTCAACCAATCAGAGCTTGGTAGGTGGGTTGAAGAATGCTAGCTATAATCACAGAACATGTTGCGGCAAGTGTAAATGAGGTCGACCCAACCGACGACTTTTAAATATACTGTACCAAAAAAGTTAAACTATGCCTTCCAACTGCTAGCTTAGCCTCCATGTAGACTGAAAATTACATCAGCTGGAAAAAAATGCTATATAAACATCAGTCAATGACCCCAACTCCCAACAGAAATCAGCTAACATGAACACAATGGCCAGATCTACCATTTGGGCAGAAAAGGACCCTCAATGATTGCGGACTCTACAGATAGATGACATGGGTTGACCTGTTCTCTTGATGTTGATAATCATAATCACTGTCAGAAACTTAGTATGTCCAAATGTGAGTTACAATCCATGGTTGCATATTTAAAAATAATAACTGCATATATTATTTTTCTTTGTTTGTTCTTAAAATGTGGAAAGGAGCACGGCATGCTGGGAAAGGGAGAAAACGGCTCATCATCCAATGAATGAACAGTTTGCAAAATCGGTCCAATATAAAACATATTTCTGGCGATTTTCAAGTCTACTGCACTATATAACTGCGACTTTAAAATCTCCAGTAATATGCTGCTGGCTGTATATTTGTGAATTTGTGACGAATCTGCTGACGGAAGGAGGGAGGAAAGGAGGGGAGGAAGGAAGGAAGGAAGGAAGGAAGAAGGAAAGGAGGGAAGGAAGGAAAGGAGGGAGGGAAGAAGGAAGGAAGGGAGGAAAGGAGGGAGGAAGGAAGGAAGGGAGGGAGGAAGGAAGGAAGAAGGAAAGGAGGGAAGGAAGGAAAGGAGGGAAAGGAAGAAGGAAGGGAGGGAGGAAGGAAGGAAGGAAATAAGGAACAATCAAAAGAGATGGGGTCAATTTGTTGATAAACTACTCTGTATGTCTGCAAAAGAAAAACACTATCTTTGCATTTCCTTTTGCCTCTAGAGACATAAATAGATGCTATATGTGCTTCTATACAACAGATGTTAAGGCCGGTCTCCACCTGTGAGCTCAAATACACCCTCAAAGATTAACTATCACATATTATATAAAGCCTTGATATCATATTTATACCTCCTGCCTTCATGGATGTGATAATAATCAATTGTGTTATATTGTGAATTAGAGCATAAAGGAGTAAGGAATAGTGAGATTTTTGTTTGGGTTTTATTCCCCTTTAACCCTCCTGTTGTCCTCAGGTCAAGGAAAGAAGGAAGGAAGGAAGGAAGGAAGGAAGGAAGGAAGGAAGGAAGGAAGGAGTAAGGAGGGAGGGAGGGAGGAAAAGAGAAAGGAAGGGAGGAAGGAAAGGAGGAAGGAAGGAAGTGAGGAAAGAAGGAAGGGAGGAAGGAAAGGAGTAAGGAGGGAGGAAAAGAGGAAGGAAGGAAGGAGAGGAGTAAGGAGGGAGGAAAGGAGGAACGAAGTAAGGAGAGGAGGAAGGAAGGAAGGAAGGAAGGAAGGAATGAGGAAGGAAGGAAGGAAAGAATGAAAGGAGTAAGGAGGGAGGGAGGGAGGAAAAGAGAAAGGAAGGGAGGAAGGAAAGGAGGAAGGAAGGAAGTGAGGAAAGAAGGAAGGGAGGAAGGAAAGGAGTAAGGAGGGAGGAAAAGAGGAAGGAAGGAAGGAGAGGAGTAAGGAGGGAGGAAAGGAGGAACGAAGTAAGGAGAGGAGGAAGGGAGGAAGGAAGGAAAGAAGCATAAAGGAGTAAGAACTGTACATTTGTTCTTCTTTATTTCCAACATGGTGTTTTTTCTACATTTAAATTGTCCCCATTTATTATTAACTTGTTTATTGTGTTTAGAAATGACCAATGAGTTTACTCCTGTGATATGTTGCTTTTCCTGTATCCTGATACTGATTTAACAGATTTCAAGATAAGACATAAGAGGAAACAGATGATGGCTCACAGCAGAAAACGGCTCAATTAGTAAATCACTTTGTATTATTATTGGACCGACTGCAAGCGTGATGTATTGACTTTAAAAAGAAGATTAAAGCGTTTACAGTATTTGCTTCTAGATAAAAGGTGACATCGTGACAAATGAGCACCTTCAGCTGTATTTTGGGGAGAATGTTTGGAGTATGAAAAGGTTGCTTCCTGTTTCCTGGTGATCTATTAATCTGTTAAATCTTCTATTTCGGTCCGCGGTGTTTCCAGTTAATTGATTAATTTATCTGTCGAGTTTGTACAAATAGCAGAAGTCGAGCTTGTTTCTGGGTTTTTATTCTTTTATTCAAACATGAGCCCAGCTGTGTTACTTTGGACTTTGAATGCTACTCAGATTTTTATCAGTCAAACAACATGCTGATGTTTTTTTTTATTCTTCTTTCCTGTTGACACTTTGTCTCTGCAGTGTGTCCTGCTTATCTCACACTGATGATCATGTGTAGAAAACCATGATGTGGTGCTAAATGGTCTTATTATTAATACATGTATATATATTTTCCAATTCTGCATGCAGTGTTGGTGTATGTAAATGATGTTAAACTACGATTGTGTCTGTTACTGTGGAGCATTGTTAAGCATTGAAGTGGTAATAGTGCTCATATCCAATTTATGTGACTCAAAACTGCTTTTTTGGGTTTGTTTGGGGGGTTATTTTGTATTTCTTGTGTAGTGTTTTTAACATATTAAGCAATGTGCCATTCATGTGTTGTTTGTGGACTTTCTCACCAATTGAAAACCATAAAAATATTATTTTTTTCATCTTGTGTCAATTTGTCAAATGTCATGTTTTCACAAAGAAATCTGAATAATATCAAAATTGTTAAACTGATCCATTAAACATCTAGATTTTTACTTTTAATACTTGTTTGAAAAAAAAAAAGACTGTCATGTAAAGGGGGAAAAAAACTAAATTTAAGCCATTTTGGTTGCTGTTGTTTGTGGCAAAAAGCATTGAGGTGGATGCTATTATCCAATTTAGATGAGGCAGAAAAAAGGTACATTTCCTTAATTTTTGTGCTATGTTATTTGTTGTAGGTGGACTTTTGCACCAAATAAGTAACATCATCATCTTTTTCCATCATACATTTATAAAGTAATAACATTTTTAAGTTAAACTGAATATTTAAATATTCAAATACAAATTCAACCATCTAGATTTTTGCTTTTCATACTTTTTTGAATCATATAAGAGCAAAAAAAACCTGAATTCTCATTTTCTCAACCTCATTTCTGCTGCAGTATATTTAGCAGAAGTCCATAAGTGTCATCTTCACCTGCAGACACTCCTCATGATTGAACTTTCTGGTTAAATGTTAAACTGTATTGTGTTGTAATGTTGTTTAATCTGTGCAACAACAAGACCGAGAACATATTAATGTAGCATCACATCTCTATTTTAGTACACATTACAGCATGGTCTCACTTTCCCACTCCCCCCCCCCCCTATCGTTTTCAAGCAACATGACCCCGTCTCTTTTGACTGTTCCTTCTTTCCTTCCTTCCTCCCTCTTTCTTTAATATTTCCTTCATTCTTCCCCTCTTTCCCTATTTCTTTGCTCCCTCCTCCTTCCATACTTCTTTCCTCACTCCCTTCCTGCCTG
>NC_084982.1:28462025-28527025 GCF_963691925.1 Scomber scombrus
ATGCATCAGGCAAACACACATTAGAATACACACAACCTGCAGAAATACACAGTTTTAACTCCCCTTCCAGAAAAATACATCTTCTCAGGGGTTAGTCGGCGTGACTGAGCCCAAGCTGCTCCGAGCGATTCCCTCCAGCAGCGCCCATTAGAAATGCCAATAGCCTCCTAATCAACATCAAGCTATTACACATTATGCATACAGTTGAGTATTGATGCAGAGGGGGGAGATTTTTTTTTTTCTTTCTCCGTGGAAATATCCAGGACATAAGATCAATGAAGCGATTCACGAGGGCAGTCTTGCATTAGAGTGCGTCTCTCTTTAATTATCTCCAGTGCAGATGGTCCTAACGAGGGGAAGGACTCTTAATTGAGAAGGGGAGAGAGGAGGGGGGGGGGGTTGATGAACCTTGGAGATATCTTGGAGGCAGCGTGCCCCCCCCCCCCAGCTTGCCAAGGCCAAATCCTCAATCCTCATCTCTGCCCTGGCAGAGTCAGAGGCCCGCCCCCGCCTGGAGTCGACCTGTGGCGCAATCCATGCGTGTCAATAAAGCTTAGCGAGGCAAATGAAGTGAGGAGGAAACAGTTTTTGGGTTTTCTCACACCTTTCTTGCTCCAGTGTGATGATCATAAGACTCATTTTACAAATAAATAGTCCAAAAACTCTGTAATGTGATTTTTATTTATTTATAGTTGATGGAAAAAGTAGAAAATAGAAAAGTGTGAAGTCTACACAGAGTCTGAATAAGAGCTGTGTGACTGTTAATGGTTTGGATGGAAAAAGGAAAAGTGGAAATTAGGTTTTAATATTAAGAAAATACAAACTGGCCACATTGCATGATTGTGTGGATGAGTGTGAAGATGAGTTTTTACTGTCAATAAATTAGAAAGCTTATGAATACAATAGAAGTATTGTGACATTTGTGCGGCTATGTGTGCATGAGGTGGAAGGTCAGCTGGAGGAGTGAGACACAGAGCGACTGCAGAAGCTTCGGCTGCTGCTCATTTCAGTTCAAATTATATTATCAGTTCATATCAGAGTAATGTATTCATAGGCTATTTGCTGACATGCATGCCGCCTAATGACCACATAAAGCAATCCGATAATCAAATCTGGAGAGAGTATCTGATATATATGCAGCTGCATCTGATCCTCTCAAAATCTGTAATTGCATTTCCTCTTTTGAAGTTGGAGGGAAGACGGAAGATTGAAATGCAGCAAAACAATCGGTGGCTGTAATCGTGCTGTTTCTGAGTCAAATGAAAAAGGCAGCTCGGAAGAGATATGCAAGAAGAGACGAGATAAGTGAATTACATGCTTTTAAAATGTAATATGCATTTCATATCAAGTTTTGCATTGACTCCAGATTGCATGGCTAATACTAAAAGTTGGTATTTGACACATTAAAAAAAATCCATTTAGCACAATGAGTGATGTATTGATACAAGCACAGCTCACATGTCACAAGGCTTTAATAAAGTTATTAATAATTTATGATTATCTAAACAATACAATCCATTTGGCTTCCTTTCCTTAAGGCCTTTTGAGGTCAAACTGACTTTCATAAATCTGAACTTATATATCTGACATATCACATTGGCCCCCTCCACCACACACAGGTCACACCAACCATGCACCATTTCTATAACCACACCTCTACCTGTGCAGGCTTGCAACACTCTAATAGTCTAATACTACCTGTACAGTATCTACTAACACTGAGCTGTGATAATATAACACTGTGTTGACATGCATGCAACATTCTGCATACAAATGAAGCATTAGTTTAATTGTAAATGAAATATTCTATTAATGTCTATTAAAGGTGCAGTGTGTTGGATTTTGTGGCAACTAGTGGTGATTTTGCAAATTGTAAACAAATGAATAAAACCTCCCTTCTTTCCTTCCCCTTCCAAGCCATTAGGATGACCTAGGATGACCTAGGATGACAGCGTTGTGGGCTACTGTAGAAACACGGTGGCCTCCAGGGAAGAGGACCCGCTCCCTATGTAGATATAAAGGTATCATCATTTTCATTACACCCTAATTAGAACATACTCTTGAATATAATGTTCCACTTCTGACAAGTCCATTCAGCTAGATGCCATTTAATTCTACACACTGCACCTTTAATGGTGATTTTTTTCATTAACTTAAAGTTACATGCTGTTCGGGGTCAAATTTGACCCGTTTCTACATGTAAAAGCTGTAAAAACACAATATAATTTCCTAATGTGATGCAAAATATACCAACATAGAAATAAAAATATATCTTTTTTTTGTGCAGCTAATACACATTTTTGAATGCACATATTTGACGATTGTCGAAATTGTACATAAGCATATATAAAAATGTGTATCAGCTGCACAAAATAAATAAAAAATGATGCATTTTATTTCCATTTTTATATGCTTTAAATCACATTAGGAAAAGTCCAGCTAAAAGAAATGTGTGTTTTCACTGCTCTCACATGTAAACATTGACCCTGCACAGTATGAGAGGGGCTGCGGCTGTAATCGAGCTGTTTCTGGGTCAAATCGAAGAGCAGAAGAGACAAGATAAGTGTGTTACATTGGTTTAAGTTTTGCCTTGAATCCAGATTAAATGTCTCACTGTGAGTTATGGAAAAAAAAATAATCCTTGTAGCTGAAGTGATCAAGCTGGAAATAAAGCTTTTTAAAATGTTTTCATGCATCTAAATGTTGTTTTTCTTCTACCTGTTCGATTATCTTCAGGATTACAGGGAATGGAGGGGGGGGGGGTGGGGGGGGTCTGAATCCCATCCCAGCCCGGGAGAGAGAGAGAGAAACATCCTGGACCCATCACAGGGTTACTGTCAACTCATTTTTTAATATATTTATTTTTTTGTCCCGATAGAACAGTTTAATTAAAGCATGGCAGACAGTGCTTAATTAACACCTACTTACTGTTCTTAGCATGCATTTTCTCACAGATTTCCAGCTTACACATTTCCTCCCCAAAAAATTCACGCTGTGACCAATTAAGCAGTCTGGTTTCTGCACACACACACACACACACACACACACACACACAAAAGGATTTCCATCCCCAGGCTGAATTCTCTTAATCAACAGACATGTGCAACAAAAGAAGCTCACAGTGATATTTTCAGTGATTACATAAGTGTGTATTTGGCTCCCGGGTTTTTTTTTTAGGAAGAGTCAAATAAAAAAATGTGGTGTTTTTTTTTTTACTTAGGCTGAAGCATAATGGAGAAAATGTGTTTTATCAAATCTGTGATATGTCTACATAGTGTATATTTCTGGTTGTTAGCTTGAGGTGAAACTGGCAGTGACATAATGAATACACCTCTTCATTTCTGTTTACTTATCACCAGATGCTGTACACATACATTTCAATGGAGTTCATCACTAATATAATGTCTGACAACAATGATAAAGCAGGGTCAGTACATGAGTATGCAGGTTTAGGTACCTGAATAACAAAAGGGGCAGAAGACTGGGTCAAATACACAAGGAGTAACACTAGAAACATGCTGGGACACTCACATTAAACTGAAAAGACAAAGGAGAGCACGAGCACACACACACACACACACACACACACACACACACACACACACACACACACACACACACACACACACACACACACACACACACACTAAATACACAAGTTAAGGTGGGATAATTAGACACAGGTGACACTAATCAGGGCGAGGCAGGTAATCACACACAAGGCGGGAAACACAAGAGGACAGGAAGTGAAGATCTCTGAAACAAGGCGATTACAAAATAAAACAGGAAATAACCAATAATGCACAAACTCATGAACTAGATGTTACAGACTGTTTTTCATATTGAAGACAAATTGGGGAAATGCAAGAATACCAATCTCAGTGGTAAACTACACATTTATTTATCATTAATGCATGTTACTAACTTGGCCTCTTCCCTGCTGTTTTTGAGCTTTATCATCTCACAGCTTCCTTTAGATAATAGTTGTGGATCGCCTGGTTATGGATCAGGAGCTTCGGAGCTAACCCTGACTAACCCTTACCCAAAATAAATATATACCAAGTAGTATATAAATGGCAATACTTAATGCATCTACAGTAATGGAATTAGCTTATTGGTTCATTATTCTACAAACAAGGAAACACAGTCACCCATCTGTGGGTTCAGGGAGTCAGACAGTCATATCCTCAGACCCTGGTTACCACGGTAATGCTGCAACGCTGTTACCAAAGTGACTCGTGCATTCCTCAAAAACACCACAAACAGCTGCTTTCACTGTGACCTCATGGCCCCTGCTTGACCCCATGTATCCCAATATATGGCATCTACACAGTGCATCACAGAGGAGGTATCTCATGCATTTCATGGAGATAAATCCCAAATAGTAAACTCTACATCAGCATTGGACTTGCACCATTCAAGGCTGATTTAAATCAAACCATGTTGAGCCATATTTTTTAAATAAATTTGGTATCAATAATAATACACACCAGCTTGTTTCATCATGATCCAGTCTTATCATTTACTTTACAGCTCAAAAAACATGTTTAAGTGTGCAGAACCTGTTTATTTATTTCTCTTCTTGTCTTAACTTGTGTTAGCTTCTCCAGTGCACTTCCTCCTTGTTGGTAACAGAAGCAGGCGGAGCTTTCTGAGGATTATTTGAAGGTTATTTTGCAAAATATCTCACTTTTTTGCTGCTGTAATACTGTAAATTTCCCCATTGTGGGACTAATATAAGAGTATCTTATTTATCTTATCTTAGGGAACATGTTCAAGATGTATTGAGGAGCTCATTTTTACTTCAGCTACTCTTTTTCTTCCTTCTTTATCTTTAACTTTCACCAGAGGGTCATTACAAATCTTCAATGGGAAGACAAATACTTCACCAAAAGCAAAAAAGACAGTACATCACCATGAACTTTATTTTATTGAACTCATTCAAAAAGGACAAATAAGCTCAAGCACATTTTATTGTAGATATTGCATTTTCTAGCTTCTCCTGACGACCGTCCGAAGCTTAAAGACTGCAGCATCTGTGCTTTTTTAAGGTTCGTCCATGTCGATACTTTACTGCTGTAAAATAATCCGTTTGCTGTTATCAGCAAACTTTTTGATGCCTACTTCCTCTCTGTCAGTTTGGACGAGTCAGTGATAAGAAACTCCAACCGTGACCTTTTAATATTAAGTGTTACGTCTCTTTTAACCAGGCGGCTGCAGAGGTGCTCTAATGATAAGAAACTATATTTATCTACTGTTTTGTTTGTGTCAAAATGTCACAAATTAGATTAAAGCAGTTTTGTAGCTCAGGCTAAAAAACTAAAGGCGTTCTTCCCTCTTTGTCTGACTCTCCACATGCTGCTGCTGCGGCGGCGGCCGACGATGCGACTAAAGGCGGGAAGCGTTAAACCAAGACTCCGACTCCAAGCTGCAGGAGCTCATGCATTGATCAGCATCTGTTCTTTCCACTCCTCTTTCATCCTGCCATATATTCACCTCCATCTGTTTTCTCTCTTGTTTGTTTGTTTTTCCACATACCTTCGCTCCACCTTCACATATCTTAAATTCCCCTTCTCTTCATACATGCATTAACCTCCGGAGACCCGAGCTTTTGTTTGGTATGCATTTTTAATTTCTTCTAGATATTTGGGTTTAGTAGGACCTGATAAGTACAAAAAAGTGTATAAAACTGTTTCTTTCCTTACATTTACACTTTCCCTTTGCACAAACGATAATAACGTCCCAGTGTCAATCGAGCTACAAATGCATAAATAAACAAGTTTCAACAATACAATTTGAAGGTTTTGTAGCTGCTCCGCTTTTGTCTGGGGATTCGGCTGTTGATTGACTCGGCCAAGAAGCTGCCATCTGATGTTTGCGCTGTAATGTGCTTTTATTACCACTAGGTGGCACAAAATGTCGTGTACGAACGAGGACAACAGGTCAAAATATAACGTAAAAGGTCCAGCAAAGCCAAAATATAATGTTCCTGTATGAGGACCATAGACTGTTTATAAGAAATGGACGTAACATCCGTGACGTCACCCATTGGTTTGTGGACTGCTGCTCGGAGGCCAATAGTATCGGATCTGAGCAGCGCCATATTGAACATTTCAGGTGCATGCTGGGAAAAATAAAAACACGGATTCTACTTATATGGGCATCAGGAGGAGCATGAGGCGCCCTCCTGAACCTGTGAACCAATCAACCTGTCAATCACCACGTAGCCACGCCCTAATGCATACCCTGCTTTATCGTCAAATATGAAATCAGGGAGGCCAAAATGTCCTAAATGAACATCATACTGCATTGAAGAAGGCTTTAAACTAGCGATTGAGACCATAAACACATTTTGAAAACGTTTACTGAGGTTAGAAATCAAGTGAGAAGTTGGTGAATTCTCCATTGACTTGTATAGAGACGGAAGTCCTTTTGACACCAAAACGGTCGCCCCCTGGTGGCCTTTTGATAGAATGCAGTTTTAAGTTACTTCCGCGTTGGCCTCATTTCAGAGGACCGGAGCTCCCCACCTGGTACGAAGGAGGACAACAGGTCAAAGTTCAGCAGAATGACGTAAAAGGTCCAGCAAAGCCAAAATGTAATGTTCCCGTATGAGGACGCAGGGTCACAGGAGGTTTATAAAAAAAAAAGGTGATAATAATAGTGGAGGCATTCATTCACACCGCCATCAATTTTTAAGTTCTTTTTAATTAATGGCGTTTTTAATATTATCCCATCATTTTATTATTGGACGTTTTGCAGCCTCACCGTGAAGTAAATGACCTGACCTTCCTCATAGAAAGGCTGCAGAAATAATTCCTCCCCTAAAGCGATAATCACATTAGAGTACAAGGGTGCTGATGATGGGGTTTCTTTTTAATACAGCATACATTAAGCTTTTTTTTGGGGGGGGGGGGGGGGCTTGTTGGTTGTCCAGTAATATTGTTTTGTTCTTGTTTTATGGAATAAAAACTTTGTATGCAGTGCAGAGTTTGTTTTTTTTGTTTTTTTTTCTGTAATTGAAACATGATTGAAATTAAAGCTGGAGGCCATGAAAGCACTTCAGCTGATCGAAAACCCATGAATGCAAAATACATACAGGCTTGCAGATGCACTCGGGCTCGGCACACTGATTGAGTTTGTGTTTGGCTCTCTTTTATTGTGCTGTATCATTTTTCTCCTCCTCCTCTCCTCTCTCTCTCTCTCTCTCTCTCTCTCTCTCTCTCTCTCTCTCTCTCTCTCTCTCTCTCTCTCAACAATACTTCAGACATGTCTCTCTTTGAAGCTCTTATCTGCTCGGACATCAAAGGTTTTCTGCTAAACAGAGCGAGCCATGGGTACACTTCCCCGATTCATTTTTTAAGAAGCTCTTTTGTTGCATATTGCTGCAAAACATTCATGACGTCGGTGCTTTTGTCTCGTAAATGTAACTTTCGCTTTTTTGAGAAATGAGAAAATGTTGGAGGGAAATCAACAATCTTTCATCTATTTTCCAAACTGGTTATCTTACATAGAGTCATGGAGGCGGGGGGGGGGGGGTCATCAGATGGTCATCAGTCCATCACAGGGCTCACATATAGAGACAAACAAGCATTCACGTTCACATTCACACCTACAGATGTGTGTTTTTGGTCTGTGGGAGGAAGACAGGGAATAATAATAATTGTGCTTATTATTTTTTTTATAAATTGTGTTTGTTTTTTTGTTTTTTTTCACTTTGTTTTTATTTTTTTATATTTATTTTAAACTGTTTTTTAACTTCGACTTTTAATAAACGTTTTAATTTATTTTAATTCATTTTTTTATTTTTTTATTTATTTTTTATTATTTTTTATTTTTATTTTTATTTTTATTTTTATTTTTATTTTTATTTTTATTTTTATTTTTATTTTTATTTTTATTTTATTCATTTTTATTCATATTTTCTCTTGCATGCATTGGTCTCAATTTTTTATTTTTTATTTTTCTTTATAATTTGTTCTCTGTTTTTATTCCTTCTCTTTATATCATCCTCGGTCTACACTTGTGTCTTATTATCAGCATTTCAATCAACTGTGAAGCACTTTGAACTACAATAACCTGTATGAAAGCTGCTCTTTAAATAAAGTTTGAAATAAAGTTTGTACGGATTACTTATTAATTAACACTATTGATTGAATACTGATTATATTAAATTAAAACTCTGGAAAGCAACAAACAAACAACTGTCCTAATCCTTTCATTCCTTCTGCTATCAGGCTGCTGAACGCCGACAACTTCCTTTAAACTTGTGTTTCTGCAAGTGTTTTCCTTTTAAGTTTGTGTTGTGCTTGTTGCTATGTAAGCCTGCATATACGGGTCCACCTGAGGATGACAGATTATGTCCGCTGCTTGTGTTTTTTCCACCCGTATGTTGATCTTGTCACCGGCAGGTTGATGCTACATTGAGTTTTGTGTACTGGGTCGCCTGTGAAACTGAAATAAACTGGAATAAATCAAGTTGTCTGAGAAGGCGGGACATACAGTAAATAGGTGGAAACTATTGTTTGTTGCATACCTCTGTTGCTTTGGAGATGCAATATTCAGTAAACATAAGATCAGTATCTAGACAGATGCTGTGTGTCAAATCACATACTTCTATAAGTACACTGTGCATACTATATACTTACTTATGTAGTGTGCAAATGTTGATACCAAATTATTACAGACTGCTAAATGAACCCAATAAACCTACTGATGGTTTATTTGTGACAACAGTATAATGGAGCTTAGTGTAAAAAACACATGAATAATTTATATTAGTATAACGTTGCGATGTTCACCGTAGTTACAACGTCCACTGTCGTCATTTCCTGTTTGAAAAGTGGTCCCTCCTCTTCTGCTACGGAGCCAAGATGGCGACCGTTGAGGGCAAGTGTCCGTATTTTCACACTCAACTTTTTAACCGTTTATTAACTCAAGTAGATCACACCAAGAAAGTGCTATTTTAAAAAATAATTTCTTTGCTTTTCCTCTTTGAGGCCATGACAACATAAAACATGGATTTTTTTTTCTCATTGAGCCTATATGTGACGTTTTACAGACCTCTACAGACCTCATTCACACCTCATTTGTTCAAAACTTTCTTTAAAAACATGTTAGAGACTCATTCTGTTCGTGTTCAATATGAAAAAATGAAACTCAACTTCTAAAAATGTCTCCAGCAGGATCTCTGATGTCAGCAGTGATTTGTGTTATTCTTCGTTTATACACTAAAGCACAACCTGTATCTATAGCAACCATAGAACAACCTGTATCTATAGCAACCATAGAACAACCTTTATCTATAGCAACCATAGAACAACCTGTATCTATAGCAACCATAGAACAACCTGTATCTATAGTAACCATAGAAAAACCTGTATCTAGGGCAACCATAAAACAACCTGTATCTATAGCAACCATAGAACAACCTGTATCTATAGCAACCATAGAACAACCTGTATCTATAGTAACCATAGAACAATCTGTATCTATAGCAACCATAGAACAATCTGATGGTCTGTCTGTGCATTACATACCTCATACAAGTGCTACAGATTGACCTAAAAGTTAAATAGGTTCAATAAATCTTGGTTTGATCCATCCAGGTTCTCATAGTGCTGCATGTTTCCATACTTCTCAGTGTGAACGCACTTCACTTGACCTCAGAATATTAAGAAGTGTAAGAACAGAAGAGATTTGAGTCGCAGGTTACAATAAAACACAATGAGTCATACACTTTCAAAGTCTCTTCAAGTAATATATGTAAAAAAACAAACCCAGAAAGACCCTGATGCATTGCTTTTGGGAGAGAACAGACATCTCAGATCGTCTGTTTGCCTGCAGACGGGCATCAGCTGGGTTTTGTTCAGAGAGTGCTGCGTGCAGTCACCAGAGATAAATAACTACCTCCAAACTGTACCGTGAGGCCGGCTGCTCTGATACACAACACGTGTCAAACACAGAGGATGTTTTGTGTATCTGGAGGCTTTGAAAGTCTTTGACGGAGCTGTGCTGAGTAAAGGAGAGTCACGTAACAAGCAACTAATCAACTACAGCGTGGATAAGTTTTCAATGAGTAATGAACGATGAATAATTGATTCAATTTGATTACATTTTTCAAATCACTTGTAACTAATACACCTTTTTTCCACTTGCACGTCAGGCTATGGTTGTCTTTTACAACTAATTATGTAAAATAATGAATTATTGTTTTAAAATCCCCCTCCAGACATGTTGTAAGTTATATAAAAATCATCCAATTTCTGTAATAATTTGTGACAGATATGGTTTTTCCACACACTGAAAAGTCCAATTACCTCATTAAAATCCTTGAAATGTCATCTCCTCCTTCTACCTTATTAAAAAAATATCCAGAATCAATGAATATGCAAATATTGTTCATTTTAAAAGTTTAACTGCTGGACACAAAATGTCTCTAATTCACTGTAAAGTCTATTTTCAGTATGTGGATGTGTCTGAAATCACTGCTTTATCCACTCAGTCACTACCCCTGATATAATAAACACTAAATATTTAAATAGTGAGCAGCTGTAGATTTGTCTAATCTCAATGTTCTGCTTGTATTATGTACAATGAGTTAAAAATAACCAATTAAACTAGAAAGATGATGATAATGATGGTACTTTTCATAGGTTTAAAATGTGAAGCAATGCATTGTGGAGCTGGTAACAGTAAGTAGTGTACATGCTCAAATAAAATGGCAGTGTGTAAATGTAATGCACTATATAAATTAAGTGAATGTGTACTTGCACTACATATTTTGAGTCCATTCATACTGAGAAGTGGTCAAAAAAAGGTCAAAATGGTCAAAAAGTTGAATATGCAACTATGGACACTTCTCGCCCTTAACGGTCGCCATCTTGGCTCCGTAGCAGAAGAGGAGGAACCACTAAGCTCCACTATACTGTTGTCACATATGAGTCATCAGTAGGTTTATTGGGTTCATTTAGCAGTCTGTAATGATTTAAACTTGTCATGACGTCACTAATCAGCCTCTTTAAGCCCACCGATAAGCAAAGAGAAACTTTCCCTTTCAGCCTTCTCCTGTAAATCTCTACACATGCATCATCCTGCACTGTGAAGCTCAGACATCCAACGGTAGGAAGAGGAAGGACAAACATATTTTCCAGTGGAGGATGTGGGCTTTAAGGTTCAGATTGAGTTGTTTATGAACATTCTTGATAATAACCGAACCTTGAAAAAAGGCACAGCTTGGCACCGCTGTGAAGAAGAGGAAAAGAATCTCTGGTGATTGCTCAAATCCGTATTTATACAACCCGCATCTCTTCAAGTATCTCTCCTCTATCCTCTAATCCCTTTATCTGGGAGATAGTACTTACTGCAGTGACAGGTGAGATAGCCTCCAGATTCACTGAAGAACATTTGCAGAGTTTTCTTTTCTTTCCTTCTTCTTCTTCTTCTTCTCCTCCTTCGGTGATAACATTAACAAAAAATTTCCCCTTTAGTTGGCGGAGTGAGAGTTACATCGAACCCTCTAGAGAGGATTATCTCATTCTCAATACAGTATTTATCTTTGAACTAAACCAGCAGCCTTATAGACACACACACACACACACACTCACTCGAGGAGGCCACTTTCATTTTCTAAGGCGCACCCACACACACACACACACAAAAACACACATAAACACACACCTTGCTGCAACTTTAAAAGCCTACACATAAACACCATGACAACCTAAAGTTATTGCATGTGTGGCCCTGTATTCTGCTCAGCCAAGGATATTGTGGCAGGGACCGCTAAGATATTAAAGAGGCGGTCAAAGGGTTAATATTGGAGGCTGAATGAGGCAATCTGCAGCTTTTACATACCGCTGAGGAGAAGAGAGCGACCTGGCACCATTTCATGGGTCACTACATCTGCAGAAATTAGATTGGAGGCAGTATTCTCAGCTCTGTGGAATATCAAGGTGTGTGTGCGTGCATGTGTGTGTGTGCATGTGTGTGTGTGTGTGTGTGTGCTAAGTCTAAAAGCTAACTCAGCAAGGGGACAATGTCTGCAAAAAGCAAGCAAGGGACTCAATCATCAGTAACAGCATAAAGGATTTCAATTTATCCATTGAAATCCATCAAAATCAGTCCGCCTACACTGTGTCGATTCATCACAGTAAATCAAAGTGCTGGAATAAAAAAAATAAATAAAAAGGTTTTTCAAAACACCTCTTGCTTGATTCGTGGATGTCAAAGATCGGGTCACTCGGGGTCAACGACTAGGTTTAGCACGCTCTTATTTGCACTAAAAAAGTTTGTTCTGATGTGGAAAATACTGGACTAACTTGTGTGAAACGATGTGAAATGGCACTGTAGTAAATGTGTAGTAATTTAATAATAAAGATGAAGGGATGAGTAGTTTTTATTAAGTCGTTTGCCTAAAAGCTAAATAGTGAGACAGGAGTAATTAAGTAGTAATCATGCAGTGATTAAAATAGTCATCATCAAGTAGGGATACATCCTAAAACTCTACTAGATAGATAGATAGATAGATAGATAGATAGATAGATAGATAGATAGATAGATAGATAGGTAGATAGATAGATAGATAGATAGATAGATAGATAGGTAGATAGATAGATAGATAGATAGATAGATAGATAGATAGATAGATAGATAGATAGATAGATAGATCCACCATGTTGTGTAAGACATCACTGACTCTCACACAAACCTGCCAGAGTTACTAGAATATTATGTCAAAGTAAAAATCTGCTAAGCATAACAGAAATAAAATGACCGCTGTGAATATGATGATTTATTAAACTAGGTCACCTATATAGTAGAAATGTGCAATTATAGTTGCAACTGGAGCCCGTCTGAGTAGATTAGACAGAGAATAAATGGCTCGCTAGAATAGGAAAAACAGCTGTTTGTCGTCATGGTATCGAGTTGCATCGTTGCCGAGTTCGAGGACTCGAGGAGGAAGAAATAGTGAGCTGGAGTAAGTTACTATGTTTTGCTTAAAGGTTTGAAAAACTACAACACCCAGAATGCATTGGGCTCAAAGGAGCTCCAAGGCATTTCCTATTGGATAGGCCTGACCAGAGCTTCAGGTGTGTCTATAAATCACCTGTTTCCATGTACTGGTGCACTGAAATAAGAAAAAAAAAAACAGCTGTTTGTTCACAAAAAACCTTTTTGTTGCTATGGTGACAAGTTGCATCGTTCTGAAGTATGAGGACTCAAGGAAGAAATAGTGAGCTGGAGTAAGTTACTATGTTTTGCTTAAAGGTTTGAAAAACTACTACACCCAGAATGCATTGGGCTCAAAGGAGCTCCAAGGCTTTTCCTATTGGATAGGCCTGACCAGAGCTTCAGGTGTGTCTATAAATGAACAGTTTTCAAGTACTGGTGCACTGAAATAGGAAAAAAAAACAGCTGTTTTTTTGTTGCTATGGTGACAAGTTGCATCGTTCTCAAGTGTGAGGACTCAAGGAGGAAACGGTTAGCTCGAGTAAGTTACTATGTTTTGCCAGTGAAGGAACCAGATCATTGCAAGCAGTTCCTGAGGGCTGCTACAAGATTTTATGTGTTTTAAGAGTGTAATATATATCATGCATATCATCTCTAAACATGAAGACTTTTCTGTTTCTGGGTTAATATCTCAGACTGAATTCTACCTTTTTACTCTCCTCTTATTCTATTTTAGCTTAGTTTTATTTCCAATTTAACACTTTTAATCATATTTTTATTTTAGCCATGTGTTGCATTTTTATATCCATGTAAGACACTTTGAATCTCCTTGTTGTTGACATGAGCTGTACAAATAAAACATGCCCTGCCTCGCCTCGCCTTGCCTTACATATATAAGCCAGTCAACCAAAAACATAGACTTTCCTCAAAGGTTTTCAGGTTTTTATAAACAACCAGACTTCTGACTCAACCACACAAAGATGTCTGACAAACATGTGGTCACAAAAAAAAAAAGAGGAAGAACCAGACTTTGGGAATCAACCTTTTGGAGGAGCCAGAATAGCCATTTTTCTTTTCTTATACCAACAAACGAACCATCTGATGACAGCTCGCTATGTTTTAGTATTTGCTCCGCCAACTTTTCGTTCTCATAAAAGAGTCTAAAGGGAATATTTACTGAAGACAGACAGAGTAAATGCAAATGAAAAGAAGGATTATAAAGTTACTGTACAGTAGCTCTCTGCACAACTTCAGCTTCATGCATATTTCTCCTGGTTTTTTAATATCTAAATCACACCAATTATGCATTAACTTTAAAAAATTAAGGCTTTTCTTACAACTTGTGTGTTTAATAGGAGGCGGTAGCGGAGTCGGCGGCTTCCATCTGGTCTCTAAAGGCTAATTGGCCGGTGATTCATCACTCGTCGGCCATTTCAGACAGGACGTGAGATACTAATGTTAGCACCACAGAAGAAGGGGGTCTGTTCAGAAGTATTAAATTAAAATCTGCTACATTCAGGCCACAATATGGGAGAACATCAACAGTGACAGATGGGCGGATGATGGATACTGATTGGAGCCGGTAGCGACGAGTAACACAAGCCAAAAAAAGACTCTTCCTTTACAACCGTTCAACTTAGTGATGAAAATATTGGTGATTGCTGCAAAATAAATGAGCTCATAGTTTGCATAGACCTTCATTTTGAGATTCAGATATCAAGATATCAGAAAGGCAAAAGGAAGAAGGTCTAATATGGAGCATTTTGAGCACTGTGTGAGTAAAAAACAGCATTTTTTTGGGGTTATTTTTGTTGCATTTCAGGGTCCATTCTGTCATTCGATGGTATATTTTTCTTCCAAACCTGGACAAACATAGATTACACGATGTCACATCAAACTATTTCCTGGACAAGCAAAAGTGGAGTTTAATAGTGGAAACATGTTCAGTTCAGGCTATCTAAAGGTGTCAAAGATAAAGGCCGGTTTGAGGTGTCGAGCTTGTCAAATAAAACACTTTTACTGTTTATAAAACATTGATCGATGACACAGGTATTGAGGTATTTCTCAGCTAGCAGCTGCAATATACCAGCATGTAAACATATATTTTGCAGTCAGAAGTTTGGAGCTTTGTTTTCTCTCTGCAGATATAAGCCACAGCTGAGTGCAACTAATTCACAGGTTTTGTAAGATTTGCCTCACTTGGAGAATAAAGGAATACAGACACTATCCTCCCAAAATAAACATTATAGGTCATCTATGCATGTTTTCCAAAAGGACATATACGCCACAGTAATATTGACTGGGGCAAAGAAATGAAATGAGATGACGTAGATATATGGGAAGAGGTTGGGGTCTTTAACATTGGTGGGATCAATGTTCAATATGTGTTTCAAATAGCGTTTGGGTCGTTACTCAAAAGTTACGTTACTTATTTACTCCCTGTGGAAGGTAATTATACTAGTAGTTACACTACTTTTGCGTTACTCCTTAGCAACGCCTGCAATGTCGTGTAAAAAATAATATATCAACAAATCAAAATAATATGAGTCTTCACCATCATAACACCATGTTGTACAAATTATAACTGCCTCAAAATTATATATAAACAAACTGTTTCTCTTAAGAGTCAGCAGAAGAAGCCGTTTCCATGCCATCATAACATCGGTCCAGATAAATCACCAATGATTGCGGCCGCCCGTTCACATTATATATTATATGATATATTATATTATATAGTCTGTTCACTATTATCGGTACTTTGCTTTTTTCTGAAAGACGGAGATTAACAAGCAACACGCAAGCTTTGGCTGCTTGGTTGATTATTTTATTATCCGTCCAATTTATACACAATAATTGAATAACTTATGTAACACAAGTAATGACGTATTTGTTTGTTTAGTAACTGTAATATGATTACTTAATACAGACACTGTTACTGTAATCACACAACACTGTTTTCCCCACTAATCTTAACCACGATGGTGAAATCTCCAAACCTTTTCGTAACCAAACCACAACATGACCATACCTTTGTTACATCATTAAACACAACACATTGAAAAAGTGTTGATGAGACAGTCGAATGATGTCATCCTGCTGATTATGGTCATATGACAGATCGGGTCACCAGGGTCACTGTCTAGGTTTAGCTATTATTTGCTATTTAGAACTAAAAATATAATATGTTATGATGGGGTAGCCATTGGTTTTGCAGGTATTTAACCCTAACAATACTGGACAAACTGTAGTAAATGTGTAGTTATTTAACCCTCCTGTTGTCCTCGAGTCAAGGAAGGAAGACAGGAAGGAGGGAAGGAAGGAAGGCAGGGGGGAAGGAAGGAAAGATGGAAGGATGGAAGGAAGGAAAGGACGAAAGAAGGATGGAAGGAAGGACGTAGGAAAGAAGGAAGGAAGGAAAGTAGGAGGGAGGGAGGAAAGATGGAAGGTAGGAGGGAGAAAGGAAAAGAGGAGGGAAGGAAGGAAAGAAGGACAGAGGAAAGAAGGAAGGGAGGAAGGTGGGGGAAGGAAAGAAAGAGAGAAGGAGGGAGGGAGGAAGGAAGGAAAGGGAGGAAGGAAAGAAGGAAGGAAGGAAAGAAGGAAAGAAAGAGAAGAGGAGGGAGGAAGGACAGACGGAAGGAAGAAGGAAAGGGAGGAAAGAAGGAACAGTCAAAACAGACGGGTTTAATTTGACCCGGGAGGACGACACGAAGGTTAATAATAAATGTGAAGGGATGAGTACTTTTTATGTAATCATTTCCCTAAAAGCTAAACAGTGAGACAGAAGTAATCAAGCAATGATAATGCAGTGATTTAAATTGTCATTATGTAGTAATCAAGTAGGGATACATCTTAAAACTCTATTCATTACTACTGAAATACAACATAAATCACTGTACCTCTCAATAGCAGTCATGTAGTGGAACTTGTATGTTGTATAGCAGAGATTGAATATTTATATATTGTATATACATGATATATAAATGGCAACAAAGGAGAAAATGAGATGACACAGATATATAGTGACCCAGTCTACACAGGAAATCAATGTCACACTGTTATTCCCCTAACTTTAACCATGTGGTTATTACTGCAAACATGATGATGATGAAATCTGCAAAACCTTTGGGAACCAAAAACCACGATCATTTCCTAAAACCAAACCACACCTTATAAAACCATAGCTCTTCATCACATCATAAAAACACAACAAACAGACGATTATACTGCTGATGGATCGGTAAACACTTGTATGTGTCATTGTGTTGGAAAGGTAGGAAGCAGCAGCAGCGGTGGTGGATGGGAACGTTAAGGTTTGCAAGAGAAATAAAAAGCCTTTCCAGTCGCTGAAGACTCAGAAAAACTGGATTTAATCTTCCTGTCGTCCTCCCGGGTCAAATTGACTCCGTCTGTTTTGACTGTTCCTCCTTTCCTCCCTTTCCTCCTTCCTTCCGTCTGTCCTTCCTCCCTCCTTCTCTCTTTCTTTCCTTCCTTCCTTCCTTTCCTTTCCTTCCTCCCTTCCTTCTTTCATCCGTCCCTCCTACCTTCCTTCCTTCCTTCTTTCCTCCGTCCTTCCTTCGTCCCTTCCTTTTCCTTTCCACCCTTCCTTCCTCCCTTCCTTCCCTTCCTTCCTTCCATCTTTCCTCCCTCCCTCCTACCTTCCTTCCTTCCTTCTTTCCTCCGTCTTTCCTTCCTTTCCTTCCTCCCTTCCTTCTTTCCTTTCCTCCCTTCCTCCCTCCTTTCCTTCCTTCCTTCCCTTCCTTCCTTCCTCCCTCCTTTCCTTCTTTCTTCCTCCCTTCCATCCTTCCTTCCTCCTTTCCTGCCTTCCTTCCTTCCATCTTTCCTTCCTTCCTTCCTTCCTTCCTTCCTTCCTTCCATCCATCCATCCTTCCATCCTTCCTTCCTTCCATCCTTCCCTCCTGCCTTCCTCCCATCCTTCCTTCCATCCTTCCTTCCTTGACTCGAGGACAACAGGAGGGTTAATTTAAGAGACTAACACACTGTGTCCATATGTGTTGAATAATGTCTCCTCCCACCCAAAACTCACTGAATCCAGCTTGTCACATTCACCACGATGACTCTTCTTTGAGGACAAGCATTGAAAAAAAGAAAAACCACACAGTGTGAAACAAATCATTCAAATTTGGGCCAGACTGCAACATTATCGCAATTCTATTAACATGAAAGATTGAAATCAGGAGGGGAGAGGAAATTGCTTCCTGTTTTGAAGAAGACATCATTTTCATTGATTCTCTTTGTTTCTTTATTGTGGCTTCCTTTTATTATACAGAAAGAAGGCCGTGGAAATAGCGAGAGAGCTTCAGACAACCACACAGCTGCGGTAACAAGTGTTGCCTAAAATTGTTGCTTCCCCTTCGAACCCTGGTTCACACAAGCTCTTATCAGCATCGTGTTTCAATGGAAATGGAGCTGGGAGCATGTTGCCGAACATGACTCCCTTTTATACCACAAATTCCTTTTTTTTTTTTTTTTAACGTCATTTCAGTGTCACTGCAGACGGAAATTGTTCTTTTCTATCTCTTCTCAGTGTCTCAGTATGAATTTCTGGTTATATGAGAGCGTCCCTGTAACCTTCCCACCTCCTGGATCGTCCCACGTATCACATGCCAAATGAAATACATCACTGATAAGCTTATGAGAAAGAAAACTTTGCTGGTGTTACTGTGAAACTTCCTCCCACTAAGTTTTCTTATCTTCTAACTGAACACTCACCGGTAGTTTGTGTCTAAACATGTAGAGGAGTTAACGATGATACTGGAGCAGCAGTGACTGAGTCATGAAGTGAATTTCAGCTTACTATATTACTCTTTATTTGATTGTTATTAAAAAAAAAAAATACAGTGATCCTCTACGATGGAGTTTTAGGGCCAGGCAAAAAAAAAAAAAAAAAAAGTCTGGCAAAAAAAAAAGAAAAGGTCTGGCACAAGGAAAAAAAAAAAAAAAAAAAGCCTGGCAAAAGAATAACGCAAAAAAAAGTCAGGCACAAGAAAAAAAAAAACAGTCAAAAAAATGTCAAAAAAGCCCAGCAAAAAAATAATGCAAAAAAAATGTGCCACAAGAAAAGAAAAAAAAGTTCTAGTTTTTTTGGCCTAACACCGTAATTTAAGTTGTTAAAGACTTGAACATATAAATTATTATTACATTTGAGGCAACTTACTTTTTTTTCATGCAGTGCAGATCGGCATTATGAACATCATGACTCAGATTATAAAGAACATATTTTTCCTCAGAAGGGCCCGGACACATTGTTTTGGTATCTATTGTAAAAATACAGAATAATCAATAATTGGTTTGATCATTTTAATCTAATATTGCGGATGTAGGATCACTGTGTGTCTTCTTCTCATTAGGAGGCTCATTGCATCTAAATAAGGTAGAAATTTAGTGTCTTGGGTATTTTGGACTGTATTGAAATGTCATGAAATCATTTATGACAGGATGCTCTTGTTTTTGGGGATGTATGACTAGTGTAGGATTATGATGATGATTTTTATTTGATTTATTTGTTCTCTTAGAAACTAAAATCAATCAATCAAACTTTATTTATATAGCACCTTCCATACAGACTAGTGTAGTTCAAAGTGCTTTACAGTTAGATGATTGGAAAGCTGATAATAAGACAGAACAAGTGACAAAATTAGATAATAATGATAATAATAATACATTTAAATAAGGAATACAGGGAGGAGTTAGCACCAACTATGCCTGTTATGAAAAGAGAGTCTTCACTAAGCTTTATTAGGACATCCTCTCTACTTTCATTTTTTATTAATTCCAGTCACTTTTATTTATTTCGATCACATTTAAGCCACATGTGATGAAACTTAAGCTTTTTCATTGGTTTAGATTAAAAACCCTTCCTGAGGACAAAATACCTCTATTTAAAGAAAAGAGGTTCTTCATTTGAAACATTCACAGGAAGTGTTGGATCCCATTAAAGACACATTTAACATCAATTGAAAAAGCTGCAAAGCATTGTTTGTAGTAAATGAGGAACTGTTGTTGAGCTGGAAACTGTTTGAGATAAATAAAGAAATAAAACCTGTTATAAGCTTTTATTTGAGAATTATTATAACAACTGTCAAAAAAATGGAAATGACAAAACAAATTATCTCCTGAACCAAGAACCGTGTGGATAA
This sequence comes from Scomber scombrus, assembly GCF_963691925.1. Classification (NCBI taxonomy): domain Eukaryota; kingdom Metazoa; phylum Chordata; class Actinopteri; order Scombriformes; family Scombridae; genus Scomber; species Scomber scombrus. The sequence continues at coordinate 28,482,134 of NC_084982.1, forward strand.
ACTCTGAACCCATTCATGGAGTCTGATGATAATGAACCAGAGCTGCTGTTTTATTTAACTGCAAGTCAAGAGGAAGTTAGACTTTAGTAGTGTTTGTTATGTGAACACAGAGCTACAGCGAGGCTTCAGGCACAAACACACTGTAGCTGCAGCTGAAATGTGAATCTCTTTAAGCAATAAAGGAAACCCAAATATACAACCCACTATACCTGTCAAGCGTTGTATATTACATGTAATGACGTATTCGTAAACCTACTTTAATTTTAATGTTTGGACTGTGACTTTCCTGTCAAAACATGTGTCTGTTATGATGATATTACAAAAAAAAAAACCTGCAAAACTTCAATATTTAAGTGGGATATTACTAAGAATGCTAAGTGCTCTGTAAATGGAGGGAAGTGTGTTAAAACATCTGTGGTGCAAAATGCTTTTAACCCTCCTGTTGTCCTCAAGTCAAGGAAGGAAGGGAGGAATAAGGAAGGAAGGGAGGAAGGAAGGAAAGGAGGGAGGAATGAAGGAAGGAAAGGAGGAAGGAAGGAAGGAAGGAAGGAAGGAAGGAAGGAAGGAAGGAAGGAAGGAAGGAAGGAAGGAAGGAAGGAGGGTGGAAGTAAAGAAGGAACAGTCAAAACAGACGGGGTCAATTTGATCCGGGAGGACGACACGAGGGTTAAAACGTATTTTAATTGATGTTTTTTTCCTAACACACACACACACACACACACACACACACACACACACACACACACACACACACACACACACACACACACACACACACACACACACACACACACTCAGACTCTCTCTCTTTCTCTCCCTTGCTCCCCCCCTTCGCCAAATCTCTCTTCGTAAACAGGCTCTTGAGCAATTAAGTGGATAGCCGTCTCCGGAGCATAAACCCATTTATTATCCATCCTCTGGTTTTTTTGGGGGGGGGATTTTCAGATTTCTTCATCAAGGCTCACCGTATCGCCTGGGAAAACCGACAAGCTCTTCAGTGTCTCAGCCACTGTATAGGACTGTAGACACGCACACACATACACACACACACACATATCACAAAACAAGAATCAGCCTGCTGTTCATTGTGTGTGTGTGTGTGTGTGTGTGTGTGTGTGTGTGTGTGTGTGTGTGTGTGTGTGTGTGTGTGTGTGTGTGTGTGTGAGACTTTTGTTGGAGCCGAAATGACAACTTATTTGGGAGTGTTGGGAAAAAGGCCAAAAGGGACACACAGATTATCTGACCGTCATGCCAAAAAAACTCAATCAACTCGGTGGCTGAATGCTCTGCTTTCCATTTTCATTTTCCTATACAGTCACTTCCTCTTTGCATAATGTAGATAGATAGATAGATAGATAGATAGATAGATAGATAGATAGATAGATAGATAGATAGATAGATAGATAGATAGATAGATAGATAGATAGATAGATAGATAGATAGATAGATAGATATTTGGGGTTAACTTGTAATCTTAACCTGCCCTGTTGTAAATTCTTTCATGTTTATTTACCCCAGCTGCAGGAAGCGCATGCCTTTCTTCTTCTTCTTTCAAAGTAATTTTCATGTGTTTTTATAAGAACATTGTGTCTTTTAGCATCAGCACTCAACAACAGAGTCAGAGACAGCTGCTCTGCAACAAGAAACAGTTTTTATTCACTACTACCCTTCCTCCCTTCCTTCTTTCCTCTGTCCTTCCTTCCTTCCTTCCTTCTCCCATCCTCTTTTCCTTTCTCCCTCCCTCACTCCTACCTTCCTTCCTTCCCTTCCTTCCTCCTTTCCTTCCTTCTTCCTCCCTTCCATCATTCCTTTCTTCCTTCCTTCCATCTTTCCTTCCTTCCTTCCATCCTTCCATCTTTCCTTCCTTCTTTCTTCCTCCTTTCGTTCCTTGACTCGAGGAGAACAGGAGGGTTAAAGAACGAGGATGTAGGAAAAAGATTGGAAACAACTGGCTGGTGTAACATTTGATTACCAGACTTTCAAAATAAAGCTGAAATTGTGTGTCTGAATTGACTCATAGAATAATAATATAACAATAACTCTTCACAGACTGGATTCAGAGCGTTTTCAGTGTATTTTAGAGAAACTGATGATGATGGATGATGGACCTCCAGCTTCTAGATGACAGTATTTTCTTTTTCGTCACTGCTGACCACCAATAAATGCACACGTAAAACAAAACAGTGTCCTTTATCTATACACATGTTGTTCTACCAGCAGCAGCAGCAGGTTTCAGTTGCTAGTAGCAACCACTGATCTCGTCTTTTATCTACTCCCCAAATCCTCCAACAAGATTATTTTTATTACAGCTGTTTTGTGATGGTGTGATTGTGTGTGGATTTACTAGTGACTCTACCAACTTTATTAGCTATAAAAAGCTAATTATTTAGCGAATGTTGCACTTTAAGTCTATTAACTGTTGAATGAAGCTACTTTTGAGATAATTGTTATCTTTTACTCTTTAATTGTACTTTTATGAACCTGTTTATAATAGTAATTACATCACTGTATTTCCTATGTTGACTTCATGTTAATCTTTGATGATGATACTTTATATACTGACATTAATAATATAACTAATTTGGCAAAAGGTTTACAGATTCATTTATTTATTGTACTGATTCTAATCCAGTCTGACTTTTTTCTGTAGTATCTTCTTCTTTTTCTGATATCTAATCATGTTTGAATTCTGTTTTCATTGCTTCACAGTTCAGCTTCCAGTAAAAAAAACCTCAAAAGCAATTCACTGTCTTCAACCTTTATTAGAAGTGTGTTTAGCTCGCTGCAAAGCCGTGCACCTACACACATAATGAGGGCAGAAGATATACAGTATAATAAGATATATAATTGCAGTGTGAAAGGTGAAAGTGTAGAAAAAAAGTAAAGTAAAAAGTAAGATAAGTTACTGCCATAAACTGCACAAATATTTCACCGTCTTGTCTTTGTACAGGTGTGCAGTAAGACATCATGGACGCTGTGTTTATTATGAGTCATGTAGGTTTGGCCTTTGGTTGGTACAGTGAGGGTGTCTCAATTAGGCCTGTCACAATAATGATGTTATCTACTTCTTGTACAATAACGTAATTATCAACATCATCATGTTTATGTATGGACATGACCTCAGTATTGCCACACTTCACATTAGCAGCTAAGAGGCTATTCATATCACATTGAAGTGGAGACTTCAGAAGAATTAAAGGTAAATAACTCTCTCCCCAACCATAATGGCAGTCTGTGGTTTTACATTATTATGCTATTATATTATCATTATATCAGTGGTATAAAATGATCTTCAAATGACAATAATATAGTTTATCGCGATTATTTCTGAGACAATATATCGTCCAAGTAGTTATCATGAGATGTGCTGTATCTGGTCATATTGTACAGATAACTACTATAACTATTGTTGAAGTAGTACAATTTTTATCATTGTCATATTCAAATCTCATGAATGCAGCTTAAACATGTGTGCAGGAAGCTTTGGACAGAGAGAGAGAAGTTCAGATCCCAAAAAGTTAAAATAAAGTAAAGTGAAAAGCAGAAAAAGCCCATATCTGGTGTTTTTATTGAGTTAAATGTATTGTATTCTAATGTAAAGTCACTGCTTAGCTTGCTTAGACATCTAAGGTGTATTTTCTATTAGGTTTCTATGTAACTACATGTATTGTATATTCCTGTTCAATCAACATGTACCCAAACATCTGTCAAGGTTTATCAAACAGCTGCATGTTATATAACACAGCACAGCCTTTGTCAATATAACAGATACAGTACACATGTTTTTTGTGTATATACTGTATATAAATATATATATGCATAATGTATACAGTGTTACAGGATCTTCGGGGGGTTTTTTAAGCTGTAATTGTGACTGTAACCTTCGATCAGGACAACACATCAGGCTCTGGAAACCTATAATTGAAATATTCGCCCGCGATTGAGCGAAGCAAAAAAATTCCTTTCAAGCTTAACAATCAACGTCTGCAGGAGTAATCAGACGGAGCATCTAATCAGCCGGTCATTGTGCTGCTCGCTATTGTCCGAGCACTTTCTACCAGCGAGATAAATGACTAAACTAAACTGGGAGGAATTTAGTTTTTTTTTTACATCTGATACATGAAAAAAAAGGAATTAACACACACATGTAGAAGTGAAGCGTCATCTTTGATTTGATCACAATGCTTGAATGTGACAGAATACCAACAATAAACCAACCTCATGATAGTTTAGTCTCTTTTTTTCCCTCCTTTGAAGACACTTTCAAACCATTTTTCGGCCACATATTGTCGCCAGCTATCAAAAAGCTCTCTGGTGCAAATGAGTAATTCCAGATTCAACTTTTACTCATTTGTTCCAGTTTCATTGCTGTTTCTCTCTTCAGGAAGGTTTAGACTGAATGCATACTTTTTTAATCTAAATGTCCCCTTTACGTCCCCTCTGTTTTAAATCCTGTGACTCGTAGATATAGTGCTCAGATAACTCACTCTGATGAGAATCAGCATTTCTTGGGTTCGCATCACAAACACAATGCTTTCGTAGTGATGACTCATCCTTCGATGTCTCTTTACAATCTGTCCTCTTTATCGCAGTCCACAGATTCAGATTTAATTTCGAATGATGCAAAGCAAAGCCTCCTCTGAGCTGCTTTTTTATTCACATCCCTTCTTTTTTTATTGTTGTTATTGTATTCATTTCCTTAACTTGTCAGTAAGCCTTTCATTCTGTCGTTACACAAGCGTTTTTTAAAGGGGTTCTTTCTTAGCGCGTACACCTCTTCCTATTCAGCAGTATTCATTTCCTCTCTCCATACGGTGGCCTTATGGACTGACAAAGCCCAGGCCCGCTTGTTCCAACACACCGAGTTAGAGTCAGCGGGACACTCCAAACTCTGGTTTATCTATAGCTGGCTCTGTCAGCCTGTGTTTGGTCTCCGAGGCCCACGGTTCATGGCTAAGACGCCAAAGTCTGTCTTTACGGTAAAGCCGGTGGTTAGCAAGGAGAATGCATAGCGAGGCCTGCTTTGTGTTGTGTCCCGGCGATAACGCGCTCCGACGCGCTAACACAATCCAGCTGCCACCCTTACAAGGGAATACAGACACTGTCTCTGCTGCTCTCTTTCACTTATTCCACCCCCTTCTTTTTTTTCTTCTTTTTTTTCCTCCCTCCTTCCACTCTCCTTTTATGTTGCACCCTCTGTCTTGAAATACCTCTCATACAGACAACCTGTTCCATGTGAAATGAGCGTCAAGGCTGCCAGATTTGCTGTTTGTAGCTTCAAAGATAACCTCAAGTTCTTTGGTACTTTCTTTCTTGGATGTTTCTTCCCTAACCCTCCCATGCAAAGATTTACTACACATTTGGATCCTCTTTCTTTCTCTTTCTCTCTTCTTTTTCTCTCTGGCTGCACAGCTGCAGGTTTAAACCCAGGCGATGCCGTACAGTGCATTTTGTCCACAGCGAAGCGTGCTGAAACTGCAAAGCAAATTGAGAGCCTGCGGGGCGTTAAAGCCTGCGGCCCCTCTGCGGACAGCTCTGCTCAACAGTGATACAGCGGCAGGACAATGTTTATGATCCAAAGAGGAAAAAGGAGAGTCTTAGTTCAGGAAGTGAATGGGCAGGCAGGACACAAACTGGCACTGGAGTGGCGTTTCCTCTTGTGGAGCCTTTGTTAGTGTTTTTCTGCTCTGTCAGTATCTGAGGCCAACAAGAGGGAGAGCAAGCAGCGGGGTAATGAGAGCGACTCGGTTCCTCTTAATTATCCAATAAAGTCTCCTTTTTTTCTTTTTTTTTACCTCAATGTGCCCACCCATCCAGTTCAAGAGCACACACACATAGATACACACACACACTAACATCTCATCCCTTCGTCCCTGCAGCTTTTTGTCCCTACTGGCAACTTTTTCCTCTCTAACACACACACACACACACACACACACACACACACACACACACACACACACACACACACACACACACACACACACACACACACACACATGCATACAATCTGGAGGTACTGTCTCTGTGTCTGTGTTCTCCTCTTGTGCCTGTGAGGTGTAAATGGTGGGTAATGGTGTGTGTCAGACCTATGTAACAGCCCATTAGGCACGTGGAGTGAGTTAATCTGATCTAACGTCTCTCTTCCCTACTTAAAAAAAAAAAATCTCTTGGCTCAGACTTAGAGGGTTGAAGGTACTGGGGTTGTTGCATCCCCCCCAGCCCCCAAAAAAAGAGACGTGTACCCATCTTGACACCTTCCTCAGAGCCAAATAATTTCCATATGTCGCGTCCGACTGGTGGAATTACCCCCGGCTCGGTAAGATGGTGGTGACTTATATCCTGTGCCTCGTCAGCATTGCTTCCTTTTCAGTTGGAGGATGGTGGTGGAGGAGGTGGTGGTGGTGAGGGGGGGTTGCAATGACGTGCAGCTCATCATGATAATTGGAGAGTTTAAAAAACTGCTGCTTTTCCGGGGCCTGAATCACACACACATGCAGCATTTAACACACACACTGCAAATACGCATGCTACACACACACATGGACACAGGACTGAGAATCCACATGCCCTGCTGCCGCCACACACTGTCTGCCTTCATGTGGCGTTTGGACGTATAGGCTGAAAATCCAAACAGCAGGCCAATTCCCAGGCAAGCCTTTGAGGGTTAAGTGCTTTCAGACGGCTGGATTCGGTTTCATTACGACTGATGTATATTTTTTAAAGAGGGGGCCGAGCTCTGGACACACACTGGTGCAGGGAAAACATCTCAGAGTGTATTCCTAAAAAGAAAAAAAAGAGAGAAAGAGAGAAAGTAATTACCTTTATTATAGAAAGGGTTCATTATTAGTGGAGAAAGGTTACTGAAAACAGACAAGAGACAGCAGAGAGAAACAAAAACACTTAATTTACAACACATACATACATTAGAAATAATTGAGAATAAAAAGAAGTAGTTGTTATTTTCATCTATTCCCCTAAAACTACATCTAATTAGAAAACAACAGATGGCATTCATGCACTTAAAGTTTTAAATGATAATTCTGCTTTATTGCAACTTGAGTCAGGACTTTTATAGTTTTTGGCTACTTTTTTTTTTTTTTCTCTATCAGTTATGAGGACATTTTGTTCACCGCAGTAACTGCTGAGGTCTGAGAACGGGTGACGTTAGCAGGAAACCGGAGCGGTCAGACAATCAGACAGGTTGTAAACACACCGACAGTTAAAGGAGGTTATCTAAACCCCCTCTGTTTAAGAAGCGAGAGCTGCCGAAATGTGCGAGATAACCCTTCATTGCACAGGAATAATTTAATGACATACAATTTTAAACAAGCATTTAACCCTTAGATAGTGTTCAGGGTTAGATTTTACCTATTTTTTTTTACATTTGAGAGCTGTAAAAACACCATATACACATTTATTTTAACTGGACCTTTCTTAAAATAAGTCATGTTCTGTCTCATAATTAGTCTCTACATCAATTCACATGCATAAATTCCCCATCAGTCATTAATGAATTGATAATTAATCCTAAAGTTTGATTAATCTTATGGAAAAAAAGACATTCACAATCACTGTTTTATGGTCCAGGTGAACATTTTAATTATTTAAATGCTGATTTTGGAATTTGCTTCATAAACACAGATCAAATTTGTACATTTACATTTATAAATATGTGTATCATGTGTATAAAAAGTAAAAAAAAAAAGATGCATTTAATTTCCATTTTTGTAAACTGTGGGTCACATTAGTAAAAGTCAAGCTAGAAGAAATGTGTATATGGTGTTTTTACAGCTCTTAAATATAAACAATGGTTAAAATTTGACCTTTAACAGCATATAGTCATGAAGGCTATTGTTAGTTTTACCAGCTAGAGCTTGAACTCAACGTCCCTTTTTTTTTTTTACAAGCAGATAGATGCTGCGAAGGGGGGAGAGAGAAAACACAGAGGAAGCACAGACGAATAAACAGACATTACTTGTTAGTATGAATTCATCGCTGGTTTGGGTCTTTTCATGGGATTTGTTGATAGTAAAGAAAAATAAAGGATACTGACAGCCTTCAAAAACCTCAAATGTTTTCTTCCCTTTGTCACATTTTGGCAGCGATGTTGCAATTGTTCCCCAGATCTCAGCAACGGATTTAAAAAAAAGTACAATAATATAACCGGAGTTGTAATAATCCAGCAACTATAGTTTAGTTTAACAAGTTTTTTTAAAAAGTCAGTTAGTTTATAGCTTTAACAGCAATACTGATAAATATATTTTTACCCATTAAACTGGCTACTTATAAAATCCCAATAATAAAAAATTTTATATCAGTGTTTTTTGCTCAGGAGGTCATGTAAGTTTAACCTTTTGTTCACTATGTTGGAGCTCTGACTCAGCGCCACTTTACAGCAGAAGAGAGGAGACACAGGCAGAATTGATTACAGAGACAAAGACATAGCAAAAAGGAGAGTAAAAAATAAAAAAAAAGATTCTTCTGGTTCTCCTCTTCTGCTCAACATTTCATCCAGATGTTGCTGCTCTACAGTCGAGCTGCTGCTGCTGCTGCCGGTGTTGGAAATGTGTTTTTTCGACTCATCCGCAACTGTCAGAAAACTCACCGTGGTGTACATCTGTGTCGAAATATGTGTTTGTGCTCCTTAGGGTGTGTGTGTGTGTGTGTGTGTGTGTGTGTGTGTGTGTGTGTGTGTGTGTGTGTGTGTGTGCATGCACTTGTCTGCAGGAGGGAAGGAGTGTTTGCTGCAGGAATGAGTGTGTGCGTACAGTTTTATGCGTCTGTGCAGGTGTACACAACAGAGTACAAGCTGTATTAGTGTGTGTGTGTGTGTGTGTGTGTGTGTGTGTGTGTGTGTGTGTGTGTGTGTGTGTGTGTGTGTGTGTTTTTGAGGTGTAGACAAATGCATCGTGGATGAGAGGTAGAGGGAGCTGCAGGCTTCTCTCTACTATCACAACGCTCCTGCCACGGCTCATCCTGAAAGTATTTTTTCATACACACCACCTTTCCTTTCCTATACTGTCTCGCCAATTATTATCTGAGCCGGCCAACTGTTTATTTTCTAGCTGGATCGCTTTGTGTGGGCGTACGCGCACGGCAAATGAGGTTAATATGATCTCCGAGCGATGATGACGGCGGTGACTCGGTACAATAGGTTGGCAGAACAATTTGTGTTTGTTTGATAGCGGTTTTTGGTGAATTGTTTCAGGGGCATTTTGGATGGTGGAATAATTGCTTCCAGAGCTCCCTGTGGAGTAATTGCGCTTCCTCCACCTCCCAAAAAAAGCTGCACCTCCCTCTGAGAATCTGCTGCCCACCACTACTTAAAAGATTTTTTTTTTGAGCCAAAGGGACCGAGGGCCAAATTATTTTCTCCCAGAAAGAGTTTTAGAGGTTTAGGTGGAGTGACTGATTGCATGTGCACACTAAAAATGTGTCTGAATGTGTGTGTGCTGCTGTCTTTACATGTGTGTGTGTGTGTGTGTGTGTGTGTGTCCACCTGCACTGCAACTCTGTGTGTCGTGCGTGCCTGTGTGTGGTGTGGTGTGTGTGGTGTGTGTATATTCTCACAGTTCAGATTAATTAGTGAGAAAGAAAACCACTCAGAGTGATTGTGAGAAAATTGCCCTCAGCTGCACATTCAGACACGTTGTCTGTCTCCCAAAAAGAAAATGAGACAGAGCTGCCGAGATTTACATTCCAGACGTCCACTTCAGACGGCGTCCAAACGATCTGAGAAACTCTCCGGGAATCGGGCCTGTGGTCACTCACACGTGTGCGCTAGGGGTTGAAGGTTTTCTTGTGGTTTTTTAAAATTACAACTTCCCGAGAATATATAACGCCTCTTCTTTTCCCTCGACGCACATCAGGATTTGATGAAGGGCGATTCTTTAAAACATAAAAAACTGTAGATAATAAGTTGTGTGGAGAAGAAAAAAAAAGGGTGTTAGCTCTCATTTGGATTCAGCCTCTGATGATGTTTACTGTGTGAGTAAAGCAGCCATGTTTGAGCTCTGATTAGGAGATGATTTCAGCACTTTTTTCTTCTCCAACTTCTCCAAAATAAACCTCGACAACACCTGAAACAGTTCAGCTTTTGTGTGATTTGCTTGAGAAACTTTCAAGGCATTTTCAAGGATGAAGGATAAAGGATGATTTTGATCGTCATTCCAGCCTCGTACATACATGAAAGAGACCGTATACCATACTCAGGCCATAATAAAATAAGAACCTCTAACACAATAAGCATAATATGTCAGTAAATGAAGTAAATAGACATTACAGCATTCCCCGAGGGATCTAATAAATAGTTAAAATCATAATAAAGATGATAAAGTTACAGGATGAGTATGAAAAAAGCAGCACATTTTAAATAAGATACTGATGAGTTAACTTATCCATAACCGGAGCAACTGGAGTCTTTTTACATATAACAATATAAAAGGATTAGGTTTTACACGCCAAATTAAGTTTCTGTTAAGTTAGTCAGTGGTAGTTACTGTCCAAAGAAATCTGAATAAGCCAGCGCACATAAAAGAAGAAAAATAGATGGCAAGAAAAGAAGAAACTGACATAAAAAGCACCAGTCTCAGATTTTTTTGATGGTTTGTCTCTGCGGGCAAACAGCTGCTAGTACAGCTGTTGGGTGAATTTAGGAGAAAGGTCTGAAAATCATTAGCACTTTTTTGGGGTTGGCGAAAAATATTTAAAGAGAAGTGGTTTCAACTAAGAGGCACATCTCTTTCTCTTTCTCTTTCTCTTTCTCCGTCTCTCTTTTGTTTCCATTCAGCTGGAATTTATATTGTGACATTTAACACAACAACATAATGAAGTAAGTGATGTTTAGAGCGGTGGTCTCCAGGCATGTTGGAGCTATTTTTTTTAGGGGGGGAGGAAATCTGTGTTTGTAGTTTGTTTGTTTGTTTTTAGGGGGGAGGGCCTTTATAAACACACACCATCTGGTTATTGACTGCATCCACACACATGATTTAAACTACTACAATATATATACTTTTTATATTAACAATGAATCAAATAGTCACATATGTGTGAAAAGAGGGCTCGCTCCGTTGAGAACAATAACCCCGTTTTTTTTTTGTAGTTCTCCTCAGTTTTATAGCATCTTTCAGCTCATTGTTTGGCTTCATGGCCCACAGATTTAGTGTTTCGGTTCATCTCAGCAGTCATTATGATGGTTTCCAGCAGCAGCAGCAGCAGCTGTTTTTTTGCATGAATATAATGGAGCATTTAGCTGCTAAAGAGCCAAGAGCTGGTGGAGACCAAAACAGAGATAAAAGAGAATGAATACTGTACTTATGTTTATCAGGTGATCAGAAAAAGGCCTCAAAATGAATGCTGATGTTACTCTGACTAATACCAAATGTAAAGTAATAACTGTAATAGTAATAAAAGCTCAAGATGTAGCAGGTCCTACGCAAATACTTTTGTAGCAGCAGCTATTTTTTTGCATGAATATAATGGAGCATTTAGCGGCTAAAGAGCAAGATACTTTTCCCAGGAACTGGTGGAGAACAAAACAGAGCTAAAAGAGGTTGAATACTGTACTTATGTTTATCAGGTGATCAGAAAAAGGCATCAAATGAATGCTGATGTTGCCCTGACTAATACCAAATGTAAAGTTAGAATAAAAAGTAATAACTGCAATAGTAATAAAAGCTACAGATGTAGCAGGTCCTATGCAAATACTGAATGGTCGTTTCTAGCAGCAGCTGTTTTTTTTAGCATGAACATAATGGAGCATTAAGCGGCTAAAGAGCAGGATATTTTTCCACGGAGCTGGTGGAGAACAAAACAGAGCTAAAAGAGGTTGAATACTGTACTTATGTTTATCAGGTGACAGGAAATAAGACTCTATGTGAATACTAACGTTGCTGCATCTCTTCTGGATGTGTAAATATGCAAGTTGGAACAAGCATATTGCAGGTTTAGATTTAAATAGTCACTAAAACCGAATCTAAAATGAGCATGAAAAGTAATAATTGCATTAGTTGTAATAGTAATAAAACCTTGAGATGCAGTGGAAGAGCCAAGAGCTGGTGGAGACCAAAACAGAGATAAAAGAGGTTGAATACTGTATTTATATTAATCAGGTGACTAGAAATAAGACTCTAAATGAATGCAAATGTTGCTGCATGTCTTCTAGATGTGTAAATATGCAAGTTGGAATGACTTTTAAGGTGATAATATGTAATCGTTGCAAGCATATTGCAGGTTTAACACTAAAATCGAGTCTAACATTAGAATAAAAATTAATAATTGCAATAAAACTTCAAGATGCTTGCTTTAAAAATATGTGTTTATTACTTTATATCTTTGTATTGCTGCCACTCTGGTCACCATGAAAGCTGAGACTGCTGCCTTTAATTTAGAAAAACCTTGTTTACATTTACATCGTGTGAATGTGTGGGCTCATTGCAGCGGTGGAATATGGACTCAATCAAAAATTTAAAAACGCCTCCTTCGATTCTCCTTCAAAACAACTCAAGGCCCACTGCAACGGTTTGTGCAAGAATTAAAAATGCCTTTATTTTACATGCTGGTGCATATTTAACCCTCCTGTTGTCCTCCAGGGTCAAATTGACCCCATCTCTTTTGACTGTTCCTTCCTCCCTCTTTCTTTAATTTTTCCTTCGTTCTTCCCCTCCTTCCCTCTTTCTTTGCTCCCTCCTACTTCCATACTTTTTTCCTCACTTCCTTTCTTCCTTCCTTCTCTCCTTACTTCCTTCCTCTTTTCCTCCCTCCCTCCCTCCTTACTCCTTTCCTTCCTTTCTTCCTTACTTCCTCCCTCCCTCCCTACTCATTTCCTTCCTTCCTCCCTCCCTCCCTCCCTTCCTTCCTTCCTTCCTTCCTTACTTCCTCCCTCCCTCCTTACTCCTTTCTTTCCTTCCTTTATTCCTTCCTCCCTCCTTACTCCTTTCCTTCCTTACTTCCTCCCTCCCTCCCTACTCCTTTCCTTCCTTCCTCCCTCCCTCCCTCCCTCCCTTCCTTCCTTCCTTCCTTCCTTCCTTCCTTCCTTACTTCCTCCCTCCCTCCTTACTCCTTTCTTTCCTTCCTTTATTCCTTCCTCCCTCCTTACTCCTTTCCTTCCTTCCTTCCTCCTTCCCTCCTTACCTTCCTCCCTCCCTCCCTCCCTCCCTTCCTTCCTTCCTTCCTCCTCCCTTCCTCCTGTCCTTCCTTGACCTGAGGAAAACAGGAGGGTTAAAATGACGAAAGCACTGTGATGCATTGGTCTTAATCAGGGTCATTGTCTGCAGCAGCAGCAGCAGCAGTTTACACACCTGTATTGTGTTGCACTAATGAGTTGAGTGGGAGGATGGTTCTCTATCAATGAGCAAGCCTATTGGTCAAAAATAAGGTGTTCATGGGAAGGAGAGAGAGAAGAGAGTGAACCTAAGTGTTAAAAATGAGATATAAAGTGGCTACCAAGTCAAGGTGGACCTAACTCGCTCCATATGTACACATGATAAATCCATCCATCTATAATCTGATCCACATTTCTCTGTTCATAACTCCACCAAGTCCATATTCACTATAAAATCTCTATAACTATAAATAGTTCCATATATTAAAATACAATACTTTCATTATTCCTGAGGTAATATTTCAACTAAAAAGGAGGAAAGTCTATCTTATTAATGAGGCCGAGATATTTTATTGCTTTCGGTTTTAAAATCTTTTTTCTTTAACCTTTGTGTTGTTCTCCCGGATCAAATTGACCCCGTCTGTTTTGATTGTTCCTTCTTTCCTCCCTTTCTTCCTTCCTTCTGTCCTTCTTTCCTCCCTCCCTCTTTCCCTCCCTCCTACCTTCCTTCCTTCCTTCCTCCGTCCTTCATTTCCTTCCTTTCATTTCCTTCCTCCCTCCCTCTTTCCTTCCCTCCTTCCTTCCTTTCCTTCTTCCCTTCCTCCCTCCCTCCTTCTCTCGGTCTTTCCTCCCCCTACTTTCCTCCCTACCTTCTTTCCTTTGTCCTTATTTTCTTCCTTCCTCCCTTCCTCTTTGCTTTTCTCCCTCCCTCCCTCCTTCCTTCTTTCCTCCCTCCTTCCTTCTTTCCTCCCTCCTACCTTCCTTCCTTCCTTCTTTCCTCCTACCTTCCTTCCTTCCTTTCCTTTCCTTTCCTTCCTGCCTTCCTTCTTTCCTTTCCTCCCTTCCTTCCTCCCTCCTTTTCCTTCCTTTCTTCCTTCCTTCCTCCCTTCTTCCTCCCTTCCTTCTTCCTCCCTTCCTTCCTACCTTCCTCCATTCCTTCTTTCCTCTGTCCTTCTTTCCTTCCTTCCTCCCTTCCTCTTTGCCTTTCTCCCTGCCTCCCTCCCTCCTTCCTTCTTTCCTCCCTCCCTCCCTCCCTCCTACCTTCCTTCCTTCCTTCCTTCCTTCCTTCCTTCCTTCCTTCCTTCCTCCATCCTTCCTACCTTCCATTCCTTTCCTTCCTCCCTTCCTTCTTCCTTCCTTCCTTCCTTCCTTCCTTCCTTCCTTCCTTCCTCCCTTCCTTCTTTGACTCGAGGACAACAGGAAGGTTAAAATCCTTTCCACCAACTTCTGTGTGTTACGGTCATATAATGTGACACAATAACATAATCAACATTCATTGTGCGGATGGTATTTTCATGTTTTGCAACTCATCAGGCATGTCCGAACTGCTTCTTAGCTGCCGTGTTTCTGCAGGTTTTCTTGCTCCAACCAATCAACTAATTGCAAACAATTCAACCAATCAACTGTCTTTAGACTGAGATCAGCTGATTAAATAAATGAGTCAATGAACCTGGTGTGATCCTGTGTGGTTGGTTGGTTGGATTTAAAACCTGCAGCCACATTATGACCCTTTATTGGAATAGTTTGGACATTTCTTACCTAACTAGAAACAACAACAGGAATATTGCAGTCTGTAAACAACATGTGTGGTGTTGCATTTAGCAAAGTGGCTCATTTCCTATGTGTGAGATGTGCTTTAATATGATTGGTTGCCATGACATTATCACAATAATTACAACACCTACATTTAAAAGTCCATCAACCTCCATAATAATCAATCGTTCCATATATTAAACTACAGTATTTTCATTATTCCTGAAGTAATATGTCACAAATATGAGAAAAGTCTGTTTTATCATTGAGATTGAGGTATTTCATTGCTTTCCAATGGGGTTTTTCCTCCTTTTAATGTCCTTTTCGGCAGACTTCCAACTCAGTGTATTAGGGTTACATCATGTGATACCATAACATAATCAACATTCATTGTGCTGACGGTATTTTGATGTTATGCAACTCATTCTTTAGTTAGCTCACCTACATCAGACATGTCCAAACGACTCCATAAAGGGCATAAAGAGCACACATGAATTGACCAACTGTCTGAAGACTGAGGTCAGCTGATTAAATAAATGAGTCAATGAACCTGGTGTGATCCTGTGTTGGTTGGTTGGTTGGTTGGTTGGATTGAAAACTTGCAGCCACATTATGACCCTTTATAGGAATAGTTCGGACATTTCTTACCTACGTAGAAACAACCACAGGAATATTTCAGTCTGTAAACAACATGTGTGGTGTTGCAATTAGCAAAGTGGCTCATTTCCTATGTGTGAGATGTGCTTTAATATGATTGGTTGCCATGACATTATCACAATAATTACAACACCTACATTTAAAAGTCCATATTGACTATAAAACCTGCATAATAATCAATCGTTCCATATATTAAAATACAATATTTTCATTATTCCTGAAGTAATATGTCACTAAAAAGGAGAAAAGTCTATTTTATCATTGAGATTGAGGTATTTCATTGCTTTCCAATGGGGTTTTTCCTCCTTTTAATGTCCTTTTCGGCAGACTTCCAACTCAGTGTATTAGGGTTGCATCATGTGATACCATAACATAATCAACATTCATTGTGCTGACGGTATTTTGATGTTATGCAACTCATTCTTTAGTTAGCTCACCTACATCGAGACATGTCCAAACGACTCCATAAAGGGCATAAAGAGCACACATGAATTGACCAACTGTCTGAAGACTGAGGTCAGCTGATTAAATAAATGAGTCAATGAACCTGGTGTGATCCTGTGTGGTTGGTTGGTTGGATTTAAAACCTGCAGCCACATTATGACCCTTTATAGGAATAGTTTGGACATTTCTTACCTACGTAGAAACAACAACAGGAATATTTCAGTCTGTAAACAACATGTGTGGTGTCGCAATTAGCAAAGTGGCTCATTTCCTATGTGTGAGATGTGCTTGAATATGATTGGTTTTCATTCAATTATCACAATGATTACAACTCCTACATTTAAATGCCCATATTGCCTATAAAACCTCCATAATAATCAATCGTTACATATATTAAACTACAATATTTTCATTATTCCTGAAGAAATATGTCACAAAAAATGAGAAAAGTCTATTTTATCATTGAGGTTGAGGTATTTCATTGCTTTCCAATGGGGTTTTTCCTCCTTTCAATGTCTTTTTCAGCAGACGTCCAAATCAGTGTATTTGGGTTGCATCATGTGATACCATAACATAATCAACATTCATTGTGCTGACGGTATTTTTATGTTATGCAACTCATTCTTTAGTTAGCTCACCTACATCGAGACATGTCCAAACGACTCCATAAAGGGCATAAAGAGCACACATGAATTGACCAACTGTCTGAAGACTGAGGTCAGCTGGTTTAAATGAATGAGTCAAGCCTGGTGTGGTCCTGCTTGCAGCCACATGACCCTTTTATAGGAATAGTTTGGACATCTCTGACCTACATAGAAACAACCACAGGAACGCTCCAGTCTATCAACAACATGTGTGCTGTCGAAATTAGCAAAGTGGCTCATTTGATATGTGTGATATGTGCTTGAATATGATGAAATTATCACTTATCAACTTATTATACATTTGAAATGAGGTAGACGGCTTCATACCACCTTCTCTCTAAGACTCGGTGTATCTGAATGAGAAGTGGTGTCTCTGTGTGGTCGGACAGATACCTCGCTCTGCTCTAAATGCGTTTAACAATGTTATCTGAGACGCTTGTTTGCTTGTGTTATGTCACAAAACATATTTTTCTAAGTCTGGTGTGTGGGTTTCTTTTTTTGGGAGCTGTTTTCTATTCGGGGACTCGGCTCCTCGGCTCCTCGGTTTTTCTCTTTGAAGCGATTTATCCGCCGTATATTTCTTTTGTATTCTCGTTCAGCGGAGCGGATCGCCACGTCTGAAGCCTTGTCATCAAACTCTTCCTCCGTGTCACAAACACGTCTTCGTCGTCGTCGGAGCCGGCCGGTTGGAATGTTTTCTGAGAGAGGGTTTTTTTGGGATGGAAAACAGTCGACTCTTAACATTGTATTTCGATCAGTGGCTTTGCGATGGATCATGTAAATCTCCATCATCTGTTTATGTGATTGTTTTTACACATGTCGGGAGTTGATTTCCCTTTTTAGCTGTTTCCCAAAGATAGTTTTAGACTTTTATTGGTGTTGTTCGAATTTTCATGAAACTCAAGTACAAGTGCATGTTCTTCACATTGTATAAAGAATATTAGATCATATTTGTAGCGTCCAAAACTTGTTATTCTCTCTAAGTAGGAATAGATGAGCTCCTAACCTTTACATTTACATTTTACATCAACCTTTGTGTCGTCCTCCCGGGTCAAAGTGACCCCGTCTGTTTTGACTGTTCCTTCCTTCCTTCTGTCTGTCCTTCCTCTCTCTTTCCTCCCTTCCTTCTTTCCTTTCTCCACCCCCCTTTCTTCCTTCCCTCCCTCCTTCCTTCCTTCCTCCCTCCCTCCTTGTTTCCTTCCCTTCCTCCTTCCTTTCCTTCCTCCCTTCCTTCTTTCCTCCCTCCCTTCTTCTCTCTTTTTTCCTCTCCCCTACCTTCCTTCCTTCCTTCTTTCCTCTGTCCGTCTTTCCTTCCTTCCTCCCTTCCTCTTTTCCTTTCTCCCTCCCTCCATCCTTCCTTCTTTCCTCCCTCCCGCCTACCTTCCTTCCTTCCTTCTTTCCTCTGTCCGTCTTTCCTTCCTTCCTACCTTCCTCTTTTCCTTTCTCCCTCCCTCCATCCTTCCTTCTTTCCTCCCTCCCGCCTACCTTCCTTCCTTCCTTCTTTCCTCTGTCCGTCTTTCCTTCCTTCCTCCCTTCCTCTTTTCCTTTCTCCCTTCCTCCATCCTTCCTTCTTTCCTCCCTCCCGCCTACCTTCCTTCCTTCCTTCTTTCCTCTGTCGAGGACTCGAGGACAACAGGAGGGTTAAGAGAGTACTTTGAATTACATAATAAAGATGAATATACATAATGAATAAGACAGGAAGATGTGATTTCATTATGAAAAACAAACATACAGTAAAAATGAATGTGTGGTGGACTTTTGGCAACATCACACATTATTATTACATTAATATTGTTAGAAATAGATTTTAAAATACTTCATTTTCATTCATATATTGTTACTATTATTATTGTAAATGTGTGTTGAAACTCAAGTGCTGCATGTTCTCATATTTTAACTTTTTTTAATTGTCAAATATTTCTGCTTCTGTTTTTCTCCAAGATGAAAATTAAAGTATAAACAATATTTTTGTTTCTCCCCCCAAAGATACCACTGTTAGTAATTAGTATCATTGGACAACACTGAGATCAATGAATTCTTCACACAAACACTCGAGTACACACCTAAAAACAACTCGACTATAATTAAAAATTAGTGTTAAAACAAAAGTCTTGAAAATCTTGTAGCCTGAGGAGAGAAAAAAATAAAAAATAGCTTCAGTTTAAATCACTTTAATATAAAAAAAATCATCATTTTGTGGCTGCTAATTGGACAAACTGTAGGCTCAAAAATGAATTAATGATGAAACATGATGCCAAAAACAGGATGAGAACAATCTGGGGCAGGCGGGTTTGGCTGTGAAATGTTTGGGCATTGCATATTTATCTGGTTTGTCTTACACGCTTCATAAAGTAGACCTTCAGTAAACAGTATACGCTTTTTGCTTTTTTACTAACTGCATTCTAACTAACTCCATTCATTATGTTGTGTTTTATGAATGCACATAGAGGCCCGCAGCATGTTTTATTAATTGCTAATTCAAACTCAAGACGATGTGAATTCATAAAACTGTTTGTTTACACTCCTGCAGATACATATCAAATAAACTGCTGCAGTAGGGGCGCATTTACCCCCCCGCCTCCCCCACCTCCATACCAAACTGTGTTCTTCCAACAAGCACTGCTGGTGTCTTTTGTAAGGTTTTAACATCACAAGGCATTCAAAAAATCACTCTGTTAACCTTTGTGTCGTCCTCCCGGGTCAAAGTGACCCCGTCTGTTTTGACTGTTCCTTCTTTCCTTCTGTCTGTCCTTCCTCTCTCTTTCCTCCCTCCCTTCTTTCCTTTCTCCATCCCCCTTTCTTCCTTCCCCCCCTCCTTCCTTCCTCCCTCCCTCCCTTCCTTCTTTCCTCCCTCCATCCTTCTCTCTTTTTTCCTCTCCCCTACCTTCCTCCCGTCCTTCTTTCCTCTGTCCGTCTTTCCTTCCTTCCTCCCTTCCTCTGTTCCTTTCTCCCTCCCTCCATCCTTCCTTCTTTCCTCCCTCCCGCCTACCTTCCTTCCTTCCTTCTTTCCTCTGTTCTTCTTTCCTTCCTTTCTCCCTTCCTCCATCCTTCCTTCTTTTCTCCCTCCTGCCTACCTTCCTTCCTTCCTTCCTTCCTCCCTTCCTTCCTTCATCCTCCCTTCCTTCCTTGACTCGAGGACAACAGGAGGGTTAAAAGGAACAGGTGCTCTTCTTTGAGTGTTCAAATATGAAGAAAACCCTTCATTATGTTGGCTTTGCTTCTTTTTTTTTTTACACTGAAACAAATAAAACCAGCATAACTTCTGATTTTAGATATAAAGCCAACGTTTCAGAATCACAACAGTGTCAACGTTACTTACAATAATAAGTAAAGTACAGTTTACTTATAAAGAGCTTTTCATAGATCTTTTTTTCATTAGGAAAGATAGCCAACACCTGAAATTAGTGTGAATGCTCCTTTTATAAATAGAGCTCTAAGTATTAAGTCTCTCTTTCCTCTTTGGTTTGTTTGAGCTTTAGTCTTACACACCTACACACATTCACACACTCACACACACATCCATACAAACATCACTTATTAACTGATATATATAATTTAATATATGTAAATAAATGTATTCTTCCTAGTTTAAAAAGTAATGTGTGGTCTCAATATTTCTTTCCTACCTTTGAGCCAGGTTGTGACACCAGGCAATCGACACTATATGCACACACACACACACACACACACACACACACACACACACACACACACACACACACACACACACACACACACACACACACAGTATGTATGTATGCATGAAGCCTAGAGAAAGTTCAGTCAGGTAGACGTCATCTTTTTGCATGCTCACGTCTACAGTTTAACCAATAGCACGGTGACACACCTTCACTGTCAGCCAATCATATTGCAGCTGTACTTTTTAAAGTATATTTTCTCCTCTCCTCTCCTCTCTCTGCTTTTAGTGCTTTGTTGATACTGTTTTGCACGACCCACCACCTCCCCACCACCACCCAGTCTTAGCAGATTCATCTAAGATCTAGGATCCATCATTGGTGGGCCTCCTGACTCATGGAGAAGAGAGGAGGCAGGAAACTCAGTAGCATCCTGCACAATAACGACCACCCATTGTTTGGTGTTTTTAGTGAACTGAAGAGCTCCTTTAATGCCAGACTAGTGATGCAAAGCTGCTCTACAGAACGATTTAGAAGCTCCTTTATACCTGCTGCAGTGAGGTTTTTTAATGGACATTGCTGTTGACTGCTGAGTGATTTGCACTTAACTTGTACTGCCTGAGTCTGTACTGTATGTTTCCTTGCTGTATGTTGGCTGTTTTATTGAGAAGGTGACAGTCAATTTCCCCTCCAAGGGATTAATAAAGTACTTCTTATCTTATTATCTTATCAGTGCATCACTTCATCTTCCTCATAAGCCTGATCAGTCTCAACAGAAATCATCAGTGTCTGGACCTCATGTGGTCGGATCTATCTTGCTGCAGCTCAGGACTGTACTCCATATAAACAAGAGAATCAGCTGACTGTAAGGGTTCACAGGCAGAGCTTTGCAAAGTTTATGCAAGTGAATAATGGCGGGAGCACTCTTCAAATGCAAGAAAAGTTACGGAGCTCCTAACAGTTTATTCAGGCATTTTTAGACACACTGGTGGCACATCGCACATATAACATGTCATGAAAATGTCAAACCATGCCAGCATTCACCTTTACTCAGATTTGCCCCCCTGCAAGCTTAATAGCAGGACAATAATGCCCCTGAACAGACTTTAAACCCTCTTTGACTATTTGACAACCCTTGAGTGACTTTAATGGTTGCTATGCCAAAGATTTATGGTAACCAAGGAGATAATTATCCATTTTTCTTTGAGTCCTCTTTATTGGGTTCATTCATTCATCTTGAGTTCATTTTGTGGAAGACTCCCATACCATCAAATACCATAAATTACATCCTCTGGACCATATTTTATGTGACCATCTTGAATGCCATTTATAAAAAAAAAAAGAAAAGGGATGGCTCCTTACATTCACATACGTCACCAACCACTTTATAAAAGGCTTTCATTGTTGCTTGAATTTCTTTTTAAATTATACAGATGTATGTGCAGATTATACCTGCTTTCCGGGTTCAATAAGAGGATCAACTCCGGCATTTAACTTTTCAAAAAGCGCAGCACCTGATTATTAAAGCTTTGACATGACATTTCAGTGTAAATAAGAGGAGGTTTGAGGGGTGGAAGAGAGAGAGAGAGAGAGAGAGAGAGAGAGAGAGAAAGAGAGAGAGAGAGAGAGAGAGAGAGAGCGTTGTCTATGACCAGCTCCAGTGTTCGTGCATACAGCATGTGCTATATGCAGCTGTGATAATAAGCCATTTTCTCTCACAAGCTTTTCACCAAAAATGTTCCCACTTATATTTCTTTTATTCCATTCACTCTCAACTGGATGTTGCAGTGTGGAACAATTTCCAATGACATTTTTTTCCACTGCAGCAAAGCCAAGAACAAGATTTTTTCAAAGTGCTGAAGCAGAATTGCATTTGCATTCTTGAAACACACAATTAACATCCACTATGTGAGCTATGTTATCTTCATTCGGTCCAGTGTTCGGAAGAAAATATTGGACATTTTCACACAGATTATTACACATTTGGAGGCATCTTTCAGTGCCAGTGTGGTGGATGAGTGTGTAGATCGTAATTTTTTAAGTAAGTGTCTTTTTAAACAATAGTCAGATGAAGATTTAAACATGTTTTTCTTTCTATAATCATTCCTCCTGTCCATACTGACCATTAAAGGATTCCTTCACAGTGCTTTTTTTCTGTGTAAGTGATGGGAGCCAAAATCCACAGTCCTCATTTTCATCAAAAAATGCATTTAAAAGTTTATCCGAAGATAATTTGAGGCTTCATATGTCTGAGTTAGTCAAATAAAATGGATATCTTCTACAGTTATAGTCCCTTTTTTTCCCATCTTTGTGCTTAGACAGTGTTTCCCTGTTCAGCTGCAGTGGAAGTATAGTAAGTTTAAAGGACTTGATTTGACCAGTTTTGACAGTTGAAGTCTCATATTGGCTTCTGCTACATGCCATCGTGTGCCAGGTACTGCCCTCCTCCTCCTCCTCCACCTCCTCCTCCGCTCATCACTGCCACAGCTGTGCCCCGTTTGCCGTCAGCCCCAAGCTTAAAACCTCCGAGGAAAACTAGACCAGGCGCCAACGGGCCATCCGACAGTGTTGTGGCTGCTGTCGTGTGTCTTTATGCTCATTTTTGAGATCGTGCTCCTTGCTTAATAATCGTGTTATCTTTCAGTTCCTTTTTTCCAGATCGGCTTCCTTTTATTTAGTGAAGCTTGTTTTCTGTTAATTGTGATCGAATTACAGATTATTGTTTATCAAAGTTGTGAATAAATCCTTGGTTTCATACTTTTGCATCAGCTGTCCTCTTGTTTTTCTATTAGGTTATCCCAGTTGTTACTCCTCTCATCCCTTATAGACATTCTCATGGTCGTAAAAACAATTTTTGGGGGCTTGTCCGGGATAAAAAACATGATCGGGTCACTGAATTTTGTTTAAAATGTGGCACTTTTAACCCTTAAACAGGCAGGAGTGGAGGATGACATGTTAAAAATAATCTCATGTGCACCTAAGTAAAACATTTCCATAAATATATTTTTAAAGTACTTCGTATATTATCTCCTCCAAGATACGCTGTGCTCTATTAAGCTATAAAAATGGTCATTATTTATGATTTGATAAAGAGAAGTGATACATTCTTGCTTTCTCTTGTTATTAATATCACACATACTAGTTTCTAAATTGATTTCTATCATTTCTATCAAAGTTTAAACCTACCAACAAGCTTTAATTCTACCAATTCAAGACACATACAACTGAACAACCATCTTAACCAATCATGCTCCTAACAGGGTGTTAAAGAGTCTGTATAGGAGATACGCATGTTACCTTTTTTTCAAGATTCAAGATTCAAGACAACTTTATTAATCCCTTGGAGGGCAATTCATTTGACAGCTTGCACCACAACATACTCGCACACATAAATAACAAGATAAAAAACACAGAAGTAAGAAGAAGAGTTGGCAGCTGTGTGCAAAAGTGCAAAAATCAGTGTGCAAAATCAGCAGGCCCTATAGGTAGCCTTTACAAGCGTCAGATGATAAAAAAAAAATAAAAATATAAAATGCAAAAAAATGCACCACAGTATCCAGCTGCACACTGCAATAACAAACAGATACAACTGGATCTCAATAAGGGTTAAATACATTTTTTACACAGATGGAGGACTGTGGATTTTGTCCTCCATCACTTCCATTGTACGGTCATTATGAAGGGATCTTCTATTGGTCAGTATGAACAGGAAGAATGATTACAGCGAGGAAAAACATGCCTCACTGTTCATTTGGGCTCCTAACCTTGTAGATATCTTTAAAAACTTTGCGATTGAACATCATGCAGGATTTTGGAGATTCATCCAACACCGATGTTCTTGTCTGGCTGTGGCTTTGATTCATTAGGTAGATAATCTGAAGTATCAAAAGGGAGGATGATAATGTTGAACATATACAAAAAATGAGGCTTAAAGTTGGTATCTGCTACAATGAGCAGACACTGAGAACATTAGTGAGCCTGTGTGTGTGTGTGTGTGTGTCTGTGTGTGTGTGTGTGTGTGTGTGTGTGTGTGTGTGTGTGTGTGTGTGACATTCACCTTCAGGAAGAACAGAAGAGTTTTATCATTTCAACCCAAGAGCTCCTGCCAAGATAGAAAATGTCAAACACATCAAACTTTAACAAAAAGAAGCAAGAATCAAAGCAAAGTGGATGTTGAGAAGCCTCGTATGGATTCAGATGATTACGTCTTTTTTTTTCTTTTCTCTGCTGTCACAAGCAGAACAAGGTGAGGCGTTATGATCATCACCTGAGTGACGGGTCTTTGTCCTCCTGAGGAACAAATGAAGAATCAATCAACTAGAGGAAACACAGAGAAAGAGGAGAGGTTGAGATGTTTCCTTTGGTTCAGTAGTTAAATAATGCATCTAATGTTTGCACATCCATGAATGATTAATGGTAATAATCAACAGTCAAAGCTTCTTTTACCATTATGAGCCACATGTTGAAACACTTTTAACCCTCCTGTTGTCCTAGAGTCAAGGAAGGAAGGGAGGGAGGAGGAAGGAAGGAAAGGAGGAAGGAAGGGAGGAAGAAGGAAGGAAGGAAAGGAGGAAGGAAGGAAGGAAGGAAGGAAGGGTAAGAAGGAAGGAAGGGAGGAAGGAAGGAAGGAAGGAAGGGAGGAAGGGTAGGAAGGAAGGAAGGGAGGAAAGGAAGAATAATGAAGGAAAGGAGGGAGGGAGGAAGAAGGAAGGAAAGGAGGGAGGGAGGAAGGAGGGAAGGAAGGAAGGAAGAAGGACGGAGGAAAGAATGAAGGTAGGACGGAGGGAGGAAAGAAGGAAGGAAGAAGGAAGGAAAGGAGGAAGAGGGAAGGGAAGGAGGAAGAAGGGAAGGACAGAAGCAAGGAAGAAAGGAGGATGGAGTAAGGAAGGAGGAAAGAAGGAAGGTAGGAAAGAGAGAGGAAGGAAAGAAAGAGAGAAGGAGGGAGGGAGGAAGGACAGACAAAAGGAAGGAAAGAAGGAACAGTCAAAACAGACGGGGTTAATTTGACCTGGGAGGACGACACAAAGCTTAAATTACCTTTTTTTCCTTTACAGCAAGCAAGATGTAAATGAAATGAACAACATCAGGACACATCTGGACAGTGAAGCGTGGCGGCGTTTTGACGGTGTGAACAATGCGTGCTCGTCATTAAAAGTGGCTGCAAGTAGACAGAAGTTTGTATCCAGCTGATGCAACTCATTATAAAGCCTATAAAACCGCAGACTTACACTCTTTTTGCTTCTCTCTCCATCCATCCCCTCTTTCCATCCCCGCCTCTGCTGTGTTAACTGTCTTTCATTATTGCTCTCCGTTATCCAAATTAAGTTATCCTTCCTCATTATTTTGCCAAGAGGGAAATGGGACGTGTCAGCAGAAAGTAAAAATACCGTCGGCGGGGCCTGTGCTATGACAGATTAATTGGATTATAGTTGCATTTAGCCTAGATTAGGTCCTGCACGGGGACCTGGATGGTGACACAGATGGATTAAGTTAGTGAGTGCAACACTGATGGGAAGAGTTCTTAATTGTGCAGGGTAAGAGCGGTGGCATGGGGGTGACATCAAACTCCAACTATTTCCTGCCCCTTGATGCTTCTATTTTGCCTTTTGCTTTCCTTTCCACTGCTTTTTCTTTTTCTTTTTTTCTTTTTTGAGAGCGATTTAGGCAGAAAATGATTGTGCCACTAATGTCCTGCAGCGGTTCCCATCACAGATACTTATATCTGTCCTTCATCTGCAATGTGCCCTTCCTTCTTTCCTATGTCCTTCTTTCCTTCCATCCTTCTTTCCTTCCTTCCCTTTTTCCTCCCTCCCTCCTACCTTCCTTCCTCCCTCCTTTCCTTCTTTCTCCCTCCCTCCTTTCTTTCCTTCCTTCCTTCCTCCCTCCTTTCCTTCTTTCTTCCTTCCTTCCTCCTTTCCTTCTTTCTTCCTTTCTTCCTTCTTTCCTCCGTCCTTCCTTCTTTCCTTTCCTCCTTTCCTTCCTCCCTCCTTTCTTTCCTTCCTTCCCTCCTTCCTTCCTCCTTTCCTTCTTTCTTCCTTCCTTCTTTCCTTCCTTCCTCCTTTCCTTCTTTCTTTCTTTCTTTCTTCCTCCCTTCCTTCCTCCCTCCCTTCTTTCCAGCCTTCTTCCTTCCTTACTTCCTTCCTCCTTTCCTTCCTTCTTCCTCCCTTCCATCCTTCCTTCCATTCTCCTTTCCTTCCT
Source organism: Scomber scombrus (assembly GCF_963691925.1). Taxonomy (NCBI): domain Eukaryota; kingdom Metazoa; phylum Chordata; class Actinopteri; order Scombriformes; family Scombridae; genus Scomber; species Scomber scombrus. The sequence continues at coordinate 28,508,569 of NC_084982.1, forward strand.
TCCATCCTTCTTTCCATCCTTCCTTCTTCCTCCCTTCATTCTTTGACTCAAGGGTTAAAGACTGACTGTTTCTGTATTATCCCGACTCCCGACTATTTTGCGTTTTGCTTTCCTTTCCACTGCTTTTTCTTTTCTTTTTTTCTATTTTCTTTTTTTTGGAAAGGCATTTGGGCAGAAAATGATTGTGCCACTAATGTCCTGCAGCGGTTCCCATCACAGATACTTATATCTGTCCTTCATTTGCAATGTTACTCATTCAGGGGCAGCTGAGGGTGATTTTACGTTGCTTTAAAACATTCAAAACATGCAGAATTTATGGATTTACATGGGAATTCCTGCAAAGTTTGAAGTCAGATAATTAGGCGGGAATACATTATCCTCTTTATACCTTCTGTAGCACATTAAGATCAACATCATAATTAAAGAATATTACTGTTTCAGTACAATGTGGACCAGGTTTTGGGGAGGTTTAGTCATTGTTTCCATCACTTTGAACTCACCAGGTTAAATTCTGAGGTCTGAGACAACGTCTACATCCTTAAAAAGAAACTCAATGGGGCAAAAAGTGATTATATGTTGATCTAAACATGTTCAGAAATGATGGATTTACATGTTACATCCTGTGGAAATTGTTGATTTATTAAAAATGTAAAGTTTAAAGTTAGATAATTAAGCTCAAACCTGCAGAGATTTGCATCCTAGTCAAATAACATTACTGTTTAAGTGTAAATGTAGACCAGGCTTTTAGTAGGTTGAGTCATCGTTTCCATCACTTTGAACTCACCAGGTTCAATTTTGAGGTCAACATCACTAAAAAGAAACCTGATGGGGTAAAAAACATCCCGTCCATGGATTTCCCCCCATTAGTTTGTTTGGGTGGGGGGGGGGGGGGGGGGGGGGGGATGCTGTACAGACAAACAGATTTCTAACCTTATGACTCCAATTAAAACAATGACTAAACCTACCAAAAACCAGGTCTACATTGTACTTATGATGTTGATGCAAATTAGTGGTTTATGATATCAGACGATATAAATGTAACTGGCTTGTCAGGCTTCCTAACAATTAAGGTAAGGTAACTTTATTTGTACCAGAAGGTAGATTTGGTTCTCAGTTTAACCCTTATGTCGTCCTCCTGGGTCAAATTGACCCCGTCTGTTTTGACTGTTCCTTCTTTCCTCCCTTCCTTCCTTCCATTTGTCCTTCCTCCCTCCCTCCTTCTCTCTTTCTTTCCTCCCTTCCTTCCTTCCATCTGTCCTTCCTCCCTCCCTCCTTCTCTCTTTCTTTCCTCCCCCCTACCTTCCTCCCTTCCTTCGTCCCTCCGTCCTTCCTTCCTTATTCCTCCCTCCCTCCTTTCCTTCCTTCTTCCTCCCTTCCTTCCTTTCCTTCCTTCTTCCTCCCTACCTTCCTTTCCTTCCTTCTTCCACCCTCCTTTCCTTCTTTTTTCCTCCCTTAAGCATACCTTTTAAGAAGAGTATGTGGGGCATTAATAAATACTGTCATCATAGGTGTTGGTTGCTATATTTCAATGCTGGTGACTAATTCTTTTTTTTTGGTGATGTCAAAACCATTTTTTTGGAAAGAGAAACCATCTTTGTTGTAAACATACTGAAGTGTAATTTAATAGGTAGATTCTTGATGTGTTGATGAAGAAGGAAAACAACCCCTGACACGTCTCACTTGTATATTTTAAAGGTTTTATTACAAAAAAGATCAGTGTCAAACGTCCAATCTTGAGAGAGTCCTCGTCCCAATTGAGTCTCTCTCTCTCTCTAACCTTCCTGTCGTCCTCCCGGGTCAAATTGACCCCGTCTGTTTTGACTGTTCCTTCTTTCCCCCCTTCCTTCCTTCCGTCTGTCCTTCCTCCCTCCCTCCTTCTCTCTTTTCTCCATCCCCCTTTCTTCCTTCATTTCCTTGCCTCCGTCCTTCTTTCCTCCATCCTTCATTTCTTCCTTTCCTTCCTCCCTTCCTTCTTTCCTTTCCTCCCTTCCTTCCTCCCTCCTGTCCTCCTTCCGTCCTCATTTCCTTCCTTCTTCCTCCTTTCCTCCCTTCCTTCTTCCTCCCTTCCATCCTTCCTCCTTCCATCCATTCCTTCCTTCTTCCTCCTTCCTCCCTCCTTTCCTTCCTTCTTCCTCCCTCCCTTCCTTCCTCTTTTCCTTCCTTCTTCCTTCCTCCCTCCCTCCTTTCCTTTCTTCTTCCCCCCTCTCTCCTTTCCTTCCTTCTTCCTCCCTCCCATCCTTCCTTCCTCCCTTCCTTCCTTGACTCGAGGACAACAGGACCCTTAAACAAAACTCCACCTTCTAAACAAATGATCAGTCTGCAAAAATAGTCTCTGGCCCGTTCTTTATAGCTAACCTTAACCTTTAACCTAAGTAAACGTTTGTTGGAGTGTCACAGGATACAGAACCAAGGACAAAGGCAGAACAGACACCTCACCTCTCTGCCAGATACTGACTAAATAAAAAAGGAAGAAAAAAAAGCCCAAAATAAAGCTTTAAACAAAACCGTAAATACATTTACAAACATATTAATGTCGGTCATATGAGCAATACCAAAAAACTACTACAAAAAAACTAACATTATTAACATAATTAATAAAGTGAAAGTATCAGGACAGCCATCATATGTCTTTATGATATTAGACAAAATATAATTTTATACAATTCTCTACAAGTTTTTCCAGTGTCAAATTGACCTTGTCTGTTTTGACGGTTCCTTCTTTCCGTCTGTCCTTCCTTCCTCCTTCTCTCTTTCTTTCCTTCCTCTCTTTCCTCCCTTCTTTCCTTCCTCCATCCCCTTTCTTCTTTCCTTTCTTCCTCCCTCCCTCCTTCCTTCCTTCTGTCCTTACTTCCTCCCTCCCTCCTTCTTTCCTTCCTCCCTCCTTCTCTTTCTTTCCTCCTCCTACCTTCCTCCCTCCCGTCCCTCCTCCCTTCTTTACTTTCCTCCCTTCCTTCCTACCTCCTTTCCTTCCCTTCCTGATTTTTCCTGTGATAATATAATATTCCTCCCAACACTACAGATGCATTTAGTTTCAGTTTTATCTCCACTTTTTTTGTGTGTAGCTTAGATACAGTAATAATCTGTTTACAACCTTGTCGCCATGTCCCCGGATCCTAACAGCTACTTCTCTACAGTTCAGTGTTACAGTAAGCAATATAAATGATGGACAGGCAATCATTCACCGTGAGAAAATATAAACATGGTGTGAAAAGAGCAGCTCTCAGTGTGTATAGCGTCTGTTATATCGGCATTGTCAGCCACACCAGATGTGACCCGACAGGCCGTGACACGCTGATCTCCTCCCACGCTTAAATGTGCCTGCTCGTGTCTTTTCTTTTTCTAAAATGTTCCTCCACTACACAGATGGACGTATTAATGATTTCTTTATTTTAAAACACACAGATAGCTATATCACCTTAATGATTATTGTTTAATTAAGCTTTGTGTCAAATTGACCCCGTCGGTTTTGACTGTTCCTTCTTTGCTCCCTTCTGTCTGTCCTTCCTCTCCCTTTCTTCCCTTCTTTCTTTACTTCCTCCCCCCCTCCTTCTCTCTTTCTTTCCTCCCCCTACCTTCCTCCCTTCCTTTATCCTTCTTTCCTTCCCTCCTTTCCTTCCTCTTTTCCTTTCTCCCTCCTTCCTTTTTTCCTCCCTCCCACCTTCCTTCTTTCTTCCGTCTTTCCTTCCTCCTGCCCTCCTTCTCTCTTTCTTTCCTCCCCCCTACCATCCTCCCTTCCTTCTTTCCTCTGTCCTTCCTTCTTTCCTTTCCTCCCTTCCTTACTCCCTCCTTTCCTCCCTTCCTTCCTCCCTCCTTTCCTTCCTTCCTTCCTTCCTTACCTTCTTCCTTCCTCCCTCCCTCCCTCCTTTCCTTCTTTCTTCCTCCCTTCCTTCCTTCCTTCCTTCCTCGCTCCCTCCTATCCTTCCTTGCTTCTTCCTCCCTCCCTCCTTTCCTTCCTCCCTTCCTTCCTTGACTCGAGGACAACAGAAGGGTTAAACACTGACTGTTTCTGTATTATCCCGACTCCTTCCCAATCTCGGTCGCCATAGCGACCAGCTGTTCCCCAAACCTAAACCTTGACCCGTCTGCTTGCTCGGCCAACATAACTCAACCACGGCGGGTTCTGAAAGATGTAATTTCACGGTGTCTACCAGATGTTCGCACTAACACCCCCCCACCCCTCCCAAAAACAGAGATATCATTCTGTTTGACTGCTGCAAGTCGGTAGCAGCCGTACCTCACGTCCCTGTACAGATGTTTGTCATCTCGTCAAACTTTCTATAGGGGGTTTAGTGTCAGTGTCATGGGGAGCTGTACTGTTTCTGCTCCATAGGGAAACACAGAGAGAGCGTTATGGCTGCGGACTAGCAAGGCATGTGATAGCAGCACAGCTGGTGGGAACACATGTAAGGGGGCCTTGCACATATGTTAGGTATTTAACCCATCAAAGAGATTGTAATCCGGCGAATTGAGTGGCTCATCATTACAAGTGTCCTTTGAACTAACTTTTAATAAAGATAACACACACGCCTTTTGACCTTTTTTCTTATCGAGCTCGTCGCCTTCAGATGAGATAAAATGAGAGCACATCAAACCTTAAGTTAGTCAAATTATAAATCACCTTTCTTGCCTTTTCTCTCTCTCTCTCTCTCTCTCTCTCTCTCTCTCTCTACTCCTCTCTCCCTCTCTCTTTCTCTTCCACCAATTTATATAATTAGGTTGCGTTTGGGGACTTTGCTCACTGAATGTATTAAGGCACTCAATAATAGTAGATTAATTTAATCTGCCTCGAAATGGAAACACACTGCAAAGTTATTTCCCTCTCAATGACACCATCTTTGTCGTCGTCGTCGTGAACATGGAAGAGCAGAGAAATGACAGCTTTTTTTCCCCCGCTCTCACTTTTTTTCCCACCAATCCAAAAAAACACAAGAAAAGAAAAGAAGCCTTTATAAATAATTGAAGGGTCTGCTCAGGCCGAGTACTGAAGGGAGGCTGAAATAACCAAAGAGGCAGGCTGCAGATGAAGACAAGCTGCGAGAGCACTGCAGCCCCCCGTCTGATTTGTGCATGAGAAATGAGATGGGGAATTAAAGCATGGTACACTAGCTGCCACCGTATATACGAGGCTGCTGCTGTGTATTCCTGTCAGATCCTTCTAACTGCAAAGTGCCGCTGCACAGTCATGTAGCTGAGACTGATGCTGTGAGCTTACACACACACACACACACACACACACACACACACACACACACACACACACACACACACACACACACACATATACACTCTGAACTGTTTTAACAAGAGCAGTATAGAAAATGGAGATTGGAAGTAAGAGGCTTATTAGTTGTAATAAAAGTGTTGGGTATAGAGGCTTTGGGAGTGAATGATTATGTGAGCTGATGTGTGTGTGTGTGTGTGTGTGTGTGTGTGTGTGTGTGTGTGTGTGTGTGTGTGTGTGTGTATATATATAAGCAGACTCTATAAAAGCTGCTATTAAATTTGTCTATGTCAAAAAATAACCTTCAAAATAATAATGAACAATGCAATAATACTTCCTCCTCTCTCTCTCAGGAGCTGTTACATCTCCTGCTGATATAGTCGGCTGAATATTCACACACACACACACACACACACACACACACACACACACACACACACACACACACACACACACACACACACAAACGAGCACAATAACACTCCCAGTCACACTCTCTTCATGCTGCGATCGTGATAAATGAGCCACACTACAAGTCAACAGACACTTGTCTTCAGTTACCATTCTGTTCTCATATTCCTCGTTTTAAATTATGCAGTCCAAAGCTCCTCTTTTCTTTTTTTTTTTTCTTTTTTTTTTTTTTAAACAATTTACCAGTGTGTGCTGCTCTGTGTCTCCGAGGAGCGCTACATTAGATTCAATTTCAGGCCCACGTCGGGCAAATTTAGGGCAGTCATGCAGACGCTTCCTGAATGCACTGGCTGAATGACTGCCGGACTGTGTGCATGTATGTGTGTGTGTGTATGTGTGTGTGTGTGTGTGTGTGTGTGTGTCTGTGGTATCCATGACTATGTATGTATGATGTCCCTGCTCCAAAGACCTCAACCCCTCTTGCCTGCATGCCGGGAGCCCATCCGCGTCATTTTCATTAGTGCCGTCCTGCAGCAGATTGTCTGGCGTAATTCAGAATTAATTTTGTGGTTTTAATCTAGTAGCTTCCTTCCTTCCTTCCTTCTTTCCTCTGTCCTTCCTTCTTTCCTTTCCTCCCTTCCTCCCTCCTTTCTTTCTTTCCTTCCTTTCATCCTTCCTTCCTTCCTTCCTTTCCTCAGTCCTTTCCTTCTTTCTTCCTCCCTCCTTTCCTTCCTTCTTCCTCCCTTCCTTCCTCCTTTCCTTCCTTCTTTCTTCTTCCCTTCCTTCCTTCCTTCCTCCCTTCCTTCCTTCCTTCCTTCCTTCCTTCCTTCCTTCCTTCTTCCTCCCTTCCATCCTCCCTTCCTTCCTCCTTTCCTTCCTTCTTTCTTCCTCCCTTCCTTCCTCCCTTCCTTCCTTCCTCCCTCCCTCCCTCCCTCCTTTCCTTCCTTCTTCCTCCCTTCCATCCTTCCTTCTTCCTCCCTTCATTCCTTCTTTCTCCCTCCTTTCCTTCCTTCTTCCTCCCTTCCATCCTTCCTTCTTCCTCCCTTCCTTCCTTCCTTCCTCCCTCCTTTGATGATGATGTCCCTGCTCCAAAGACCTCCACCCCTCTTGCCTGCATGCCGGGAGCCCATCCGCGTCATTTTCATTAGTGCCGTCTTGCAGCAGATTGTCTGGCGTAATTCAGAATTAATTTTGTGGTTTTACTCTAGTAGCTTCAAACAGGGCTCCCATATGGCGCCATGCACAGTTAAGTGGGCCATTCTGCGGAGGGGGCAGGCGCAGATGTGCAGTCCGCCGATGCACGCTTTGGAAAAATGAACTCTCCTGACCGTCTTGATGCGTACCTTTTTATTTGTTGTCATTTCCCAGAAGTTGGACAAAAAAAGCAAACAGAGGCTTTGTCAAACCGGTCTGCTGGCATACTTCACCCAGAGGACGGCGTCTGCTCGTTGACTCTCAGTGAAGCGGGCCGGTGACCCGAGGCGTCGCTGGAGACTCGGCTGTCTGAAGAAACAAAGCAGCAGACAGCATAAGGGAAGAGTAAAAAAATAGAAAAGATGAAATAATGAAGCGTCTGGATTCGAGTTCAATCAACACACGATTGAAAACGAAGGCGTCGACACATCGACAGACTCGAGATTGAGCTTCGGCGTTCAGCTCAAATGCATTGAATTGTGTTTGTTAGCGTCTGCGTCTTAACTTGGCTCATTGTGGCAGGTTGAAGCGCTGATTACAAATCATCATCTCTGTCAAAATGAAACTTAATTAAGTAGACAATAAGAGCTGATTGCTTCTCCCTCCCGCTGATGTTGTTATGGTGACAACAGAAGATAAAGAGCATCATGGAGACTGATCAGATTTAAAATGTGAGTTAGGTTAGCTATATGAAGCGCGACAGGCGATCTCCTTTAGTAACGTCTAACTATGCTCCTACAGTTAAGCTTCCTGTCGTCCTCGAGGGTCAAATTGACCCCGTCTGTTTTGACTGTTCCTTCTTTCCTCCCTTCCTTCTTTCCTTCCTCCATCCCCCTTTCTTCCTTCCATTTGTCTTTTTTTTCCTCCCTCCTTCTTTCCTTCCCTCCTTCCTTCCTTTCCTTTCCTTCCTCCCTCCCTCCTTCTCTCTTTCTTTCCTCCCCCCTACCTTCCTTCTTTCCTCTGTCCTTCTTTCCTTTCTTCCTCCTTCCTTTTTTTCCTCCCTCCCTCCTACCTTCCTTCCTTCCTTCCTTCCTTCCTTCCTTCCTTCCTTCCTTCCTTCTTTCTTTCCTCCGTCCTTCCTTCTTTCCTTTCCTCCCTTCCTTCCTCCCTCCTTTCTTTCCTTCCATCCTTCCTTCTTTCCTTTCTCCCTCCTTTCCTTCCTCCTTTCCTTCTTTCTTCCTTCCTCCCTTCCTTCCTTCCTCCTTCCCTCCCTTCCTTATTACCTTCATCCCTCCCTCTTTTTCTCTCTTTCCTCCCCCCTTCCTTCCTCCCTTCCTTCTTTCCTCTGTCCTTTCCTTTCTCCCTCTGTCCTTTTTTCCTCCCTCCCTCCTACCTTCCTTCCTTCCTTCCTTCCTTCTTTCCTTCCTCCCTCCTTTCCTTCTTCCTTCCTCCCTCCTTTCCTTCCTTCCTTGACTCAAGGACAGCAGAAGGGTTAAACTACATGTGAACACCCTCAATCCACATTGTGTGGTTTGAACTTTGCTCCTTTGTTCCAGTGAAGCAGAATCTAAATGCTAAATCTTATAATGAGATATTAGACGATAAGCTTTGTTTCAAATGTGATGCAATAGTTTGTGAAAAGGACATTTTTGGTGTTTCAATGTGACAACGTGCAGCAGCTGGCTTATAGTTTAACCTCTGATTTCACCTGTTGATACTACAAATGCTAAATTCAGTTTTATTGTCACTTCCATTAATACACACTCAGCATTACATGAGCACAAAAGGCTTATTTAACACCTTTACAAGACATAAAGTCATAAAAACAGCAGCTTTAATGACTTTGTTTACATGTTTTTAAAGGTGTAATTATATATATATGTGTGTACAATATCAGGCTGTATTGAATTAATTATATCTTTCATTCACTCTGTGGTTTAAAGACATGATGTTTCACTCATTATAAGACAATTTCCATTCAACTATCTTTGTTTTTATAGGATTAAAATATACTACAGATGATCTCTAAGTAGGTTTAAGAGTATTTTGTATGTTCACAAAACATTTCATATTCTACTTGTGTCTTAAGTACTGTTTATTCCTGTGTGCTTGCTATCTATGGACACTTTTTCTCCCACACACACAAAAAAAATGGAGGAGCTGCTCAGAGCTGAATCAAAACAAACTGTGGAGAAACATTTCTGTGTGAAGACTCAGAGACAGAAAACAAACATTTTGATGTCTGTGAAATTAGTAATGACAAAGCTGTAGTTTGCTTCCTTTCCTCCCTCCTTCTCTTTCTTTCCTCCCCCTACCTTCCTCCCTTCCTTCTTTCACCTGTCCTTCTTTCCTTCCTTCCTCCCTTACTCTTTTCCTTTCTCCCTCCTTCCCTTTTTCCTCCCTCCTTCCTTCCTTCCTTCCTTCCTTCCTTCCTTCCTTCCTTTCCTCCTTCCTTTCCTTCTTTCTTCCTCCCTCCTTCCTTCCTTCCTTCTTTCCGTTCCTCCCTTCCTTCCTCCCTCCTTTCTTTCCTTCCTTCCTTCCTTCCTTCCTTCCTTCCTTCCTTCCTTCCTTCCTTCCTTCCTCCCTTCCTTCCTCTTTTCCTTCTTTCCTCCTCCCTTCCTTCTTCCTCCCTCCGTCCTTTCCTCCCTCCCTCCTTTCCTTTCTTCTTCCTCCCTTCCATCCTTCCTTTTTCCTCCCTTCCTTCCTTGACTCGAGGACATCAGAAGGGTTAAACACTGATGTTTGACATTTGACATTCTGTATAAAACTGTTTAGTAAGTTGATTTATTTAACTGCAAAAACAGAATTATGTATATACTGTATACCATTAGTATGTAGAATAGTATTAACCCTTTACATACTGTTCATAATCTGACTCATAATTAGTCTCGACACATTCATAATCACTATTTTATGGGCAATGAGAACATTTTATTGTATATATAATGAATGCAACCTGTGTGAAGGCTGTTTTTTTTTTTTTCATTTGTGCATATAAAAATGTGTATCAGCTGCACAAATATTAAAAAATGATGCATTTTATTTCTATTTTTGTATACTGTGGGTCATATTATATATATATATAAAGTCTGGCTAAAATAAATATGTATAAGGTGTTTTAACAGCTCTCAAATGTAAAAAATGGGTCAAATCTGAGCAGTATATAAGGGTTAATGTACAGTTAAGTAAATAAGGAAGTAAAGTTGTTGTTTTTCCAGGCGGTTAACAATCACTGACATCATAAATTAACTCTGACAGCAGTGATATCTTGTGAGGAAATCAGAGCACATAATAGACGTTTGTTGAGGAACTTCCTGTCTGATGATCACCAGCATTTCTTTCTCAGCATCGGGGCGAAAAAACAAAAGGACATAAAAGCCCCGACGTGCCATCAGCTGCACGGGAATGTGAAGCTGAGACTGTCGGTATGAGGAAGTGTGCCTGCATGCAGAGTTCACAGAGACAGAAATGACAAGAGAGAGTCGACGCACCGCACTCCTGCTGCAGGTCAAAGGTCACAGGTACTTTTAAGGCAGATGGTATTTATTTCATTAAGTGCGAGGTAACCCGGGGCGATGCAGTCTTCTGAGTCGGCGTGTTTGTTCGCGGAGGGGTTTAAAACGTATCTTTCCTCCCCATCAAAAGGTTAAAGGACATGTGAGAGAGTGAGTGGCCCTCAGGCTCAAAACAAAGCAGGAATTAACATCTGACACATTGTTGTCACAAGATAATCCCTTTCATCCTCTTTTTTCTCCACACTTAAAAAAAAACCTGACAGAGTGACAGGAGACAGCTTCTCCTGATCAGATGTTATCTTACCTTTTTTTCTGGTTCTCTGCTCAAAACGTTAAATGCATCTCAAAGTACGGAAGGAAATCTCTCCTAAAAATCTCAGGTTCTTGCAAAGCTTTACCGCATCAGAGAAGACGGATCCTGAGAAGCTGCACTTGATTCATTAATATCCAAACCTGCTCAGCATTAAGCTACGGGAGAAGAAAAAGCTCCATTCATGCTTCAGTAATTGTGGGTTTATATATTTATTCATCTATTTATTTAGTCAAAATTACAAGTTATGCGGCTATTTTTATTTGAGAGTACGAAGGAAATCTCCTCTAAAATCTCAGGTTCTTTGCAAGCTTACTGCATCAGAGAAGTGTAGCTTTGCATGGTGGTTTGGATTCCTCCACAGTAAATCATTTCAGCTGTAATAAATCCAACTTTGATCCCTCAGAAGCTGCACTGATTCATTAATTTCCAAACCTGCTCAGCATGAAGCTATGAGAGAGAGAGAGAGAGAGAGAGAGAGAGAGAGAGAGAGAGAGAGAGCTGAGAGAGAGAGAGAGAGAGAGAGAGAGAGAGAGAGAGAATGAGAGAGAGAGAGAGAGAGAGAGAGAGAGAGAGAGAGAGAGAGAGACCTCGAGTCAAGGAAGGAAGGAAGGGAGGAAGAAGGAAGGAGAGGAGGGAAGGAGGAAGGAGGGAAGGGACGGAGGAAGGAAGAAGGGATGGGAGGAAGAAAGAAGGAAGGAAAGGAGGGAGGAAGGAAGGAAGGAAGGAGGGAAGAAGGAAGAGAGGAAAGGAAAGAAGGAAGGGAGGAAAGGAAAGAAGGAAGGAAGGAAGGAAGGAAGAAGGAAGAAAGGAAGGAAGGAAGGAAGGAAGAAGGGAAAGGAAGATAGGAGGGAGGGAGGGGTGAAAGAAAAAGAGGAAGGGAGGAAGGAAGGAGGGATGGAGGAAAGAAGGAAGGGAGGAAGGAAAGGAAGGACGGAAGGAAAGAAGGAGGGGGGAAGGGAGGGAGGGAGAAAGGAAAAGAGGAAGGGAGGAAGGAAAGAAAGAAGGACAGAGGAAAGAAGGAAGGTAGGAAGGAAAGAAGGAAGGGAGGTAGGAAAGGAAGGACGGACGGAAGATAAGAAGGAGGGAGGAAGGAAGGAAGGAAGGGAGGAAAGAGAGAGGAAGGAAAGAAAGAGAAGGAGGAGGAAGGACAGACGGATGGAAGGAAGGGAGGAAAGAAGGAACAGTCAAAACAGACGGGGTCAATTTGACCCGGGAGGACGACAGGACAGTTAAAAAACGAGAGAGAGAGAGAGAGAGAGAGAGAGAGAGAGAGAGAGAGAGAGAGAGAGAGAGAGAGAGAGAGAGAGAGAGAGAAAGCTGCATTCATTCTACAGTAATTATGACTTTTATATATTTATCCGTCTATTTATTTATTCAAAATTACCAGTTGTTGTTGTTGCTATATTTAAGAGTTTATTTGTGTATTTCCAAACGCTGGGTGGCTTCACATAAATAACAAATAATAAAAAGGGAATATTTGGAGAGTTGAAGAGAAGATTTCATGCTGTCAGTGTTTAAAGTGCTTCTGTGGTCACTGCTGCATATTGCAATTATGTAGAATATATGCAGCTATTATAGCAGCCTTTCTCACAATGATGCTGATGTTTAACAAGTCTAATGTTTACCATGTTCATCATCTGGGTTTAGCATGTTAGCAGCATGTTAACATAGCTGGTATTTGCTCATAAACTACAGTAATAGACAAATTAGACATTAATAAAGGCAGAAAATGTAATAATAACTCACAAAAAAAGATGTTATGCCAGGTTGAGGTGGAAAATATGATGAAACAAAGACAGATTTAGCAATTAAATCATGAAATACATGAAGCATGTGTCATAAATGTCCACTGAAAAGCAACATATAGTGATAGTGGAGCATTGACGAGACTATAATTAAGACATGAAACAAACAAATGTCATATTTCTCTCATATCATGTTATTGTTATTGTTTTTAAATGGTAGTGCTGCTTCTTTAATGACACTATCTTGTTTCATCCTCTTCTTCTTAACTGTTTAATGGGGAAAAAACAGTATTAAGATTATTTATCTTGAAGGAGCAACTCCAAATATTAGCAAATAGTGGATGGAAACGTGCATTAACCTTCCTGTCGTCCTCCCGGGGCAAATTGACCCCGTCTGTTTTGACTGTTCCTCCTTTCCTCCTTTCTTCCTTCCTTCCTTTCCTTCCTTTCTTCCTCCCTGCTTTCTTTCTTTCCTTCTTCCTCCCTTCCTTCTTTCCTCCCTCCCTCCTTCTCTCTTTCTTTCCTCCCCCCTACCTTCCTCCCTTCCTTCTACCCCTGTCCTTCCTTCCTCCCTCCTTTCATTCCTTCCTTCCTCCCTCCTTTCCTTCCTTCTTCCTCCCTTCCTTCCTCCTTTCCTTCCTTCTTCCTCCCTCCTTTCCTTCCTTCTTCCTACCATCTTCCTTCTTTCTATCCTTCTTCCTCCCTCCTTTCCCTCTGTCTTCCTCCCTCCTTCCTTCCTTCCTTCCTTCCTTCCTTCCTTCCTCCCTCCTTCCTTTCCTTACTTCCCTCCTTTCCTTCCTTCCCTCTTTCCTCCCTCCCTCCTTTCCTTCCTTCTTCCTCCCTTCCATCCTCCCTTCCTCCCTCCCTTCCTTCCTTCTTCCTCCGTTCCTTCCTTGACTCGAGGACAACAGGAGGGTTAATTAGACCAGAGGTGTCAAACTCATTTTAGTTCAGGTGTCACATAAAGCCCAGTTTGATCTCAAGTGGGCCGAACCAGTAAAACCATTAAATAATAACCTACAAATAATATATAATATATATAATGCAACTTTACTATAATTAACCATCTATTTACAAAACAGCTGAACAGCCTGAGATGCAGTTTCAACAATATTATGTCCATTTTTATCCAGATTGTTTTGCACAGAAGCTGCAGATTGACAACATTTTGCACAATGTTCAATATATTAATGGTTTAAATATGTCTAAAGTATGCATTCATTGTTTTATTAAACGTCTGAAGCAACAGAACAATTGGAATTACTTTTCGGCAATTTTCATACTTTGGAAAGTTATGCAATGGGCCATATTGGACCCCTCTGGTTCAGGTATGTCCGACATCCATGAATTATAATTTTCCTTTGCTGATATTCTGGGAATTCGATTAACACATGCGTTAAATGAATTAAATAAAATCTAAACTAAACATCACACTTTCCCCTTCTCTTTGCTGAGTCAGTGTAGAAAGCTTCATAAATTACTCTGCGATAGGTATTGTGTGTGTGTGTGTGTGTGTGTGTGTGTGTGTGTGTTTCTGAGGAGTGGTTTTTGGAGCTATTTGAAACACTGGCTCTACATCTTCTTTTTTAACCAGCTCCACCAAATTCCTTTCCACTGGTGATGGAAAATAGATCCAAAAATAGGATTCTGGCCGGCCTGCATGCCACCGGTTTCCATGCCAGCTGGGTGAGGAACGCTGGAATGCTGCAGCGCCACAGAGGATCACTTCAGTCCCATCATTTGTTGATTTGGGAGTTTTTTTTTTTTGGTTGGGGGGCGGAGGCGGGGTCACGCTTGATGCAGGTCACCAATCTGGCTTCTGTCCATCAATCCATCAATCATAAACATCAATTCCAAACACCCCACCTCCACCTTTCCCCTTCCTCTCTTGCCCTGCAGCCAGACCTCCATCCTCCCCTCAGGACCCCTGAGTGCCCCATCCAAACCCCCCCTCCAGCCCTGCTGCAGGCTGGGCAGAGTGACAAAACCATAGCGGGGGCATTTGGCTAGAGAGCTGGCAGAATCTATTAGCTCCCAGCAGACCACAGCCGACCCGAGCAGGTCTCACATCCTGCCGCCGCTATGAGAAAAGAGGCAGAAGGGACAGAAGGGCAATGTGGAGGCTGGGGACATATTAAAATTTTTAAAAAAAGAGAGAGAGTGTGAAGAACTGGGGGGAAATTGTTAGGAAATTAAGGATAGAAATGGAAAGCAAAAGAAAAGCAAAGATGTAAGTACTGTATAAAACATCTAACATGAGGCAGTTCGGAGCCACCAGGCTGTGACGAATCAATTAAGAATGATAAGTAACTTCTCACTCAAGCAGCATTTTCAATTTTCAAACTCTTTTTTTTCTTTCTTCATATATATATATATAATAAATTGTGTCGTCTCGCCGAGTTATTTCCACACAGAGCAGAGCAGGTTGCCAGCGCGTCCTCCTCCCATTTCTACTCTTGTGTGACTATCGCGATGAGACTCTTTTTGAAACTCGGCTCAGCTCTTCACAGAATTGGACGGAAAGTAAAGGTGACTTCTGGGTGAGGTTGAGACCATTTTTCTACCTTTTTTCAACCTGCTGCTGCATGTTATTGTCCTTCCTCTACCTCTACTGTGCCTTTTCTCTGACCCTGTTTCATGCCAGGTACTGCCCCCCCTCCCCCTTCCTGCTATTTACTGATTGTGTTATTTACTTTCTCAGCACTTTATTGATTTTAGTCTTGTATGGTGCCATCTATTCATTCATTTATTTATTAAGTATTGCAAATTTCTTAACTTTTATTGCTTATTTTTTAGACATGCTGTGCTGACAAATAAAGTACTTTGAGACTTTTGAGACTTTAAAATCAGCTTCCTTTTATTTAGTGAAGTCCGTTGTCTGTTAATTATGTCTGAAGGAATTCTTTTTATTGTTTTTCTGAAATAAATGCATTTTTGAGGACATAAACATGCTCAAAAAAGTCGTGAAACTTTGCACATTTGCCAAAAGTGGTGGGAATATTTGATATTTTATGGGTTGTGGAAGGGGGAGTGGCAAAATGGCTTTAAGATTTGGGAGTTTTAACAGTTTTTGGGGGCTCGTCCGAGATAAACCCACTGAAAAATGTGATCGGCCCCCAACGCCAACTTCAAAATTGAAGCCCCTCCTTCCAGATTTATGCAGGTAAATGAAATTCAGTATGCATATGTATCATGTTTAGATGTACAAAAAAGTCTCTGGGAGCCACAACCTAGGTCAAACAGAAAGTCAGATATTTTGATTCAAAGTTGCAATTTTGATGCCGTTTTTTGACATTTCCACGCCTCATACTTTAACAAACTCCTCCTACAGATTTAACCCTATAGACTTCAAATTCACTCAGTGTCATTGTAAGATCTTGGTGATGAAATGTTATGAAAATCTTGAGCGTTCGTTATACCTGATGGGTGTGGCAATGCGGCAAATTTCAATGAGCAAGCCCTTCAATTTTGACTTTGAGGGTTTAATTGTGCCTGATTTTGTTAGTAAATGTTTCATACTTTTACTTCTGTTTTCCTCTTGTTTTTCCCCCGATTGTTATTCCCCTCATCTCAATTTTTGGGGGGCTCGTCTGGGATAAACCCACTGAAAAATAAGATGTCAATATTCTAGATGCTTTTTCCACTCTCTGCTTTCTACAGTATTTGCATGACTTGTCCAAACTTCTGCAATTCATCTTAAATGTTTCAATACGATCTTATTTTCTTATTCTTTGACCTATTTTCTTTTCCAGACACTTCCTTTTTTTATCATAGCATCCATTGACATACAGTTCTCTACTCGTCTCTATTTTCGCTCCTTGCCCTATTCTCAGTTTGCGTCCGTTCATTTGTATTCTCCGTCTGCCATCTCTCTTTTTCCTCAATATCCACTTCTTTTTTTTTTTATATATATAAAGGCCTTGCTTTCTTGCTGCCTCTTTATATGTCACTGCTGATTCTGGCATCTATCTCTTCTAATCTCTCTTCTGTTTTTCTCTTCCTTTGTCTCTTCATCTATCCTGTCTCTGTCTTTACATTTTGACTATTCTGCAGAATAAGAAATATGTCAGACGAGGGCAACCGATGAAAAACTGACTGATGAAAATGAGTGTTTGGAAAGAAATAAACTACTGCTGTTTGTTGAACCTCAACTTCAGCTCATCGCTCATGCAGGAAGTGAAGAGAGGCTCATTCCCAAAACCTCCTGCAATGACAGATGCACACAAACATACTATACGACACAAAACAATAAAATAAATGTGTGGTGCAAGTTATATTTTTATATTTTCTTAAAGCAAAGCCGGTAAATATGTCAAACACATTTAAACTGCTTCACTAATTTTAATATGGTTTACTGTAGCCACACTTACTGTGCACAGCTCAATGATTTATTCATCTGAGTGCACATAAAAAATGCAGCTATTGTAACAGATTTGATGTGTATACTAAGATATTCACATGTACATACAAACACGCTTTTACCTACATATACCACAGATTTTGAATAACAACAACTTTATTCAGGTGTGGGAGGAAACTTAGAGC
Source organism: Scomber scombrus (assembly GCF_963691925.1). Lineage (NCBI taxonomy): Eukaryota > Metazoa > Chordata > Actinopteri > Scombriformes > Scombridae > Scomber > Scomber scombrus. Next base: position 28,525,453 of record NC_084982.1, read on the forward strand.
TTATACGAAGAACTTTACTACATAATAAATACGAGAAAGAGGAAAACAAGCAACAAAAAAGTGAAAAAATGTATATTTAATTGATATATTTTCCCACTCTTTTGTTTTTCTTTGAGCTTCCTGCATCTGAACAAGACTTTTTACTGATTTAAATGTCAAGTATAGTGAGTATATGTAGGGAAATTCATTGTTATCTTTATAGAGATGTTTATATTCTATTAATATCACTTCAGAATGAGACAATGGTTTCTTTAACACCTGCGTACCATTGGGTATGTGATGAGCTTCCACCTATTCTTATAAAAACAAAGGTATATGGGAATATGGGAAAACTATGTGATATGAATTATAATATATATGTGAACAACTTTACTACATAATAAATACAAGAAAAAGGAAAAACAAGCAACAAAAAAGTAAAAAAACATCTTTAACCCTCCTGTTGTCCTCAAGTTAAGGAAGGAAGGGAGAAGAAAGAAGGAAGGGAGGGAGGAAGAATGAAGGGAGGGAGGAAGGAAGAAAAAGGAGGGAGGAAGAAGGAAGGAAAGGAGGAAGAAGGAAGGAAAGGAAGGAGGTGGGGGGGGGGGAGGAAAGGAAAGAAGGACAGAGGAAAGAAGGAAGGAAAGGAGGGAGGAAGTAAGGGAGTAAGGAAGGAGGAAAGGAAGGGAGGAAGGAAGGAAAGAAGAACAGTGGAAAGAAGGAAGGGAGGAAGGTAGGGGGGAGGAAAGAAAGAAAGAAGGAGGGAGAGAGGCAGGAAGGACAGAAGGAAGGAAGAGAGAAGGAGGGAGGAAGGACAGATTGAAGGAAGGAAGGGAGGAAAGAAGGAAGGATTTCAATTTCAATTACACGGTCGCCCATAAAGTTGGAATAATTTAGTTTTCAGAAACATTCCTCTTTTTATTTTCTATTTATACACATCAGTAATCACCTTTGACCAGGTATAATGAGATTAATCAATACAATTTTGAGAATATTTACACTTTATCTATCAAGAATAAATCACATTTTCACAATCGTTTCATGGAAAGAGGTAAAAAAAATATTTTATTCCGACTTTATGGCGAGTGTATATGTGAGTATATGTAGGTAAAAGTGTGTATACATGTTTATATTCTTTTACTGTCACTTCAGAATGAGACAGTAGTTTCTTTGAGCATGTTTGCACCACTGGATATGTGATGAGCTTCAACCTATTCTTATAAAAAAAGTATATATATATATATATGGGAATATGTAAAATGTCCAAAAACTATGTGATATACAATGTGATATTATATGTGCAGTCAGGTATTTAACCTTTGTGTCGTCCTCCCGGGTCAAATTGACCCCGTCTGTTTTGACTGTTCCTTCTTTCCTCCCTTCCTCCCTTCCCTCCTTCCGTCTGTCCTTATTCCATCCCCCTTTCTTCCTTCCTTCCTTCCTTCCTTTCCTTCCTCTCTTCCTTCTTTCCTCCCTCCCTCCTTCTCTCTTTCTTTCCTCCCCCTAGCTTCCTTCCTTCCTTCCTTCCTTTCCTTCCTCTCTTCCTTCTTTCCTCCCTCCCTCCTCCTTCTCTCTTTCTTTCCTCCCCCTAGCT
>NC_084982.1:28529525-28530672 GCF_963691925.1 Scomber scombrus
CCCTCCCTTTTTCTTCCGCATTCTCTGCTAAACTGCAACCGTCAAGTCCAACTCTCGACGTACTGTAGGACGCCCGTCAAGCCTGTCAGGTGCGTCCACGGACCCCTAACTCACCTCTTCTCCCACCCATAAGTAATTTCGCCTAAGGTCAGGTTTAAAGAGTTTAATCATCCAATTTAGTTGGACTGTGGATACGGGGCAAGAACAAACAGGCTGATTAGCCCCGAGCACTAGAGGAATGTTTCTTCTCTTCTCCCTAATCCAGCTGGGCTATGAAAACGCCACCACCCCCCCCCCCTCTTTCTGATCAGTGACAACCATTTCATACTCAAACAAAAAACGTATCACAAAGGCTCATATTCATAAACACACACACATGCTCTTCTGAAGCTCGAGGGAAGCTGCATAAGCTGGTTTTTAAGGCACGTTTTGCCCCCCCACCCCACCCCTCCCCCCCAAAAGAAAACGAGGGCAGATGTGATGTGCAATTTTCCCTCATCAGATTTCCACACTGGCCTCAGCCAACAAGGAGTAATTTGTTGCTCCCTCCTTAGCTGTCACCACAAAGAGGAAACGTCAACTTGGCCCAATCAAAACGAATCCCGTCAAGTCGAAAACGGGACCTCCAGCCCTGTGTCCCATCTAAAATACCACCAACTACCCCTCTTACCCCCCCTCTACTCCCTCCACCCCATCAACAGGGCAATCACTTGTGTAAACCCCGCTTAAGATAATTGAATGTTTTTCTTTGACATTCATCCATGTGATTTTGTTCGACTACCCCCGACAGGAAACCTTCCTCTTCTTCCCATCACGCCGATGTCAGGAGGAAGGGGGGGCAGTTGGGGGTTGGGGGGGGGTGGGGGGGCGGGGCATCGTTACTCGATTTGATCAAGAGCGCTGATTATGGTCGCAGTGATATTACCTCCTGATCCGTCTGGGGGATTTATGAGATTTGCGGTAATGATTCTATCAATAAACGGTGATCTCAATGTTTCCTTGCAGACGCTGTTGGATTGTGAGCGAGTGAGGTATAGAGATTCCTCCCGAAAGGGGGGGGCAGAGAGGGGGGGAGGAGGGGGGCGGTGTGCCTCACTGCTCCAAAGGGGGGCAAAAAGGTTAATTTACAATATGAAGAGCTGATGTC
>NC_084982.1:28530872-28548372 GCF_963691925.1 Scomber scombrus
GGGAGGAAGAAGGAAGGAAAGGAGGAATAAAAGGAGGGAGGAAGGAAGGAAGGAAGGGAGGAAGAAGGAAGGAAAGGAGGGAGGAAGGGAGGAAGAAAGAAGGAAGGAAAGGAAGAAGGAAGGGAGGAAGAAGGAAGGAAAGGAGGGAGGAAGGAAGGAAGAAAGAAGGAAAGGAGGGAGGAAGGAAGGAAGGAAGGAAAAAAGGAGGGAGGGAGGAAGGTAGGGGGGAGGAAAGAAAGAGAGAAGGAGGGAGGGAGGAAGGAAAGAAGGAAAGGAAGGAAGGAAGGAAGGAGGGAAGGAAAGAAGGAGAAAGGGAGTAAAGAAAGAAGGAAAGGAGGAAGGAAAGGAGGGAAGGAAAGAAGGAGGGAGGGAGGAAGAAAGGACAAAGGGAAGGAAGAAAGAGAGAGGGAGGAAAGAAGGAACAGTCAAAACAGACGGGGTCAATAAGGTTAAATGCGTCAACCAAAGTAGGAACCAAAAGGAGCAAAAAGGAGCAAATACATTGATTAAAAGTTGCATTTTTACACATAAATCTTAAACTCCATGGCAGAAACAACAACAACAATAACATAAATAACATATTGACTCGGCTACAACTGACATATGTAACTCAATCGATATGAAACTGTGCCCAAACTAACAATAATCCCATAATATTTATACAGAAAATGTTCTTTTTTCAGCTTTACACAATCTGTTCCCGTCTGATATGAGCAGAGGCAAACGTGAAATGAATCATCATGGCACTGACTGCTAAATCACTGAAGACCCTGAATGTCTGGAGAATGTGGAGATTTACTGTACAGTGACTGTATGACATCTGTTTCATGATACCTTATATTGGCTGAGATAAACCCATCCTGTGTTCACATAGGGACGCGATAGCCGTGACCAATCAGCTACGAGCCTACAGAAACACATTCCTCAGTCTGCATACGCAAAGATTCTCATTTCACGTGGACTCCTTCACTAGATTAACGTGTTTTTATAAAGCCGTTTTCATTCTAACATGCCAATAAATCGCCTCCAACAGTGACATTAAAATGTGTTTTTGAGTGTGTCATGTGTGGACTAACATATAAATGATTAACATATTTTGTGGTTTGCTACTTGTTTGCAAATGCAGTGGTGGACTGGATACCGGGAATAATTGCACAGTGAGTCACGACGATCACCACAAAGTTATTTGTTACTGTGTTGGCAGCTTAATGCGATACCTACAGTCACACGCCTGAACTCGTTACCTCCGAGGACAAAGCAGAGGGAGAGAGATGAGAGAGAGAGAGAGGGAGAGAGAGGGGGCGTTCTGTGGAAAGAAAAACTTTAATTAAAACTGCATTAGATGCAGTCGGGATGGTAGACAAGAGCAATATTTTCCATCCAAGTGGCTAAAGAAGTGTAACAAATGTGTAGGGAGGAATTAAAATGCCACTCACAGGGTTTAATTGGCTCTAATTGTTGTTGTGTGTCATGAGGTCAGTGGGGAAAAATCTTTTTTTTTTTAGGAAATAGGCAGCTCTTTTTCTTTCTAACAAGGTTTCTATTGTCAGTTTAAACTGCTCAGTGTTTGAGAGAAAGAAGATGAGAAGGTGGATGCAATCTGTTATTATTATAAACAAGATAAACAAGACTGAGAGTCCACAGCCGAGCTAGTGCAAAGTGGTGCCAGAGGTGTTGCAAGTAGGGGGGTTTGATAAAGAAATGGTGCTTTAACCCTCCTGTTGTCCTTGAGTCAAGGAAAGGAGGAAGGAAGGATGGAAGGGAGGGAGGAAGAAGGAAGGAAAGGAGGATGGAAGGAAGGAAGGAAGGAAGGGAGGGAGGAAGGGAGGAAGAAGGAATGAAGGGAGGAAGAAGGAATGAAGGGAGGAAGAAGGAAGGGAGGGAGGGAGGAAGGAAAGGAGGGGGGAAGGAAGGAGGGAGGAAGGAAGGAAAGGAGGGAGGGAGGAAGGAAGGAGGAAGAAGGAATGAAGGGAGGAAGAAGGAATGAAGGGAGGAAGGAGGGAGGAAGGAAGGAAGGAAAGGAGGGAGGGAGGAAGGAAGGGAGGAAGAAGGAAGGAAGGAGGGAAGGAGAAAGGAAAAGAGGAAGAGAGGAGAGAAGGAAAGAAGGACATAGGAATGAAGGAAGGGAGGAAGGTAGGAGAGAAGGAAAGAAGGAGGGAGGGAGGAAGGAAGGGCAGAAGTAAGGAAGAAAGGGGGATGGAGGAAGGAAAGGAGGAAAGAGAAAGAGGGTAAAGAAAGAGAGAAGGAGGGAGGGAGGAAGGACAGACGGAAGGGAGGAAGGGAGGAAAGAAGGAACAGTCAAAACAGACGGGGGAGGACGACACAAGGGTTAAATCTGTCTGACGTTCATATTTTTTTCCTCTCAACATAAAGATTGTACGCTTTCACAGCCTTGGGATGTGATTGACAGAGATGATAAACCTGCTCAGAGCACTTCATGCATCCATAGTCAGGCCAACGCGGTTCACGGCATCCTGAACATAGAGCTGCTCTTTAGCAACCTCACAAGAAAAAACTGTTGACCCATGTTAATAAAGTTTAATATAACATATGCTGGAGGTTCTGTGCACCAGCTGCAGGTTTCTGTTTTTTTATGTATTTTTTTTAACCTGTTTTCCTTTTGGCCTTGTGTTCTGTTTCATAGAGTTTATTTTGTGGGATATGAAGTAAGACTCTATGGAGTAACCAGCCTTCACTCAGGAGTGCTCTCTGGTTCAAGTAGGCTGCTAATATTTGCACATTCAACAGTCTATTATTTGCCTTTTTTATATTTAAGGGTTTGTTAAGGTTTCAGGGTTGATATGAACATTTCTCATTTTCATTCAAGGGCCACATACAGCCCAATTTGATCTCATGTGGGCCGGACCATTAAAAAGATGGAAGAAAGAGAAGAAGGACAGATGGAAGAGAGGAAAGATGGAAGGAAAGAAGGAAAGATGGAAGAAAGAGAAGAAGGACAGATGGAAGGAAGGAAGGATGAAAGGGAGAAAGGAAAGATGGAAGAAAGGTAGCAAGGACAGATGGAAGGAAGGAAGGGAGGACAAGAACGAAGCAATGAAGGAAGGAAAAGAAGGAGGAGAAGGCAGAGAAGACAGGAAGGACAGATGGAAAGAAGGAAGGAAGGTAGTAAGGTAAGAAGGACAGACGCAAGGAAGGAAAAGAGGAAGAAGAAGGAGAGTGGGCCGGATTGGACCCCTCACCGGGCCGGTTATGGCCCACGGGCCTCATGTTTGACACCCCTTGCCTAGATCTTACTCTCTGTCACTCTACTGCTGTCCAGGTTGGGGCACCACAAAAGAAGAGATAAAGGTAGGAGAGATGAAGAAGTCCATGCTCCCTTCATCCATATTTACAGCACCTCTTCTTCACTGAGTAGTGAAGCCTCTTCCTACCTGCAGCGAAGCCTCTTCCTATGCCTCTTCCTACCTGCAGCGAAGCCTCTTCCTATGCCTCTGCAGCGAAGCCTCTTCCTACCTGCAGCGAAGCCTCTTCCTATGCCTCTGCAGCGAAGCCTCTTCCTACCTGCAGCGAAGCCTCTTCCTATGCCTCTTCCTACCTGCAGCGAAGCCTCTTCCTACCTGCAGCGAAGCCTCTCCCTACCTGCAGGGAAGCCTATTCCTACCTGCAGCGAAGCCTCTTCCTATGCCTCTTCCTACCTGCAGCGAAGCCTCTTCCTACCTGCAGCGAAGCCTCTTCCTATGCCTCTTCCTACCTGCAGCGAAGCCTCTCCCTACCTGCAGGGAAGCCTATTCCTACCTGCAGCGAAGCCTCTTCCTACCTGCAGCGAAGCGCCTTCCTACCTGCAGCGAAGCCTCTTCCTACCTGCAGCTAAGCCTCTTCCTACCTGCAGCGAAGCCTCTTCCTATGCCTCTTCCTACCTGCAGCCAAGCCTCTTGTTACCTGCAGTGAAGCCTCTTCCTACCTGCAGGGAAGCCTCTTCCTATGCCTCTTCCTACCTGCAGCGAAGCCTCTTCCTATGCCTCTTTCTACCTGCAGCCAAGCCTCTTCCTATGCCTCTTCCTACCTGCAGCCAAGCCTCTTCCTACCTGCAGCCAAGCCCCTTCCTACCTGCAGTGAAGCCTCTTCCTACCTGCAGCGAAGCCTCTTCCTATGCCTCTTCCTACCTGCAGGGAAGCCTCTTCCTAAGCCTCTTCCTACCTGCAGCCAAGCCTCTTGTTACCTGCAGCGAAGCCTCTTGTTACCTGCAGCGAAGCCTCTTCCTATGCCTCTTCCTACCTGCAGCGAAGCCTCTTCCTATGCCTCTTCCTACCTGCAGCGAAGCCTCTTCAAAAGCCTCTTCCTACCTGCAGCGAAGCCTCTCCCTAAGCCTCTTCCTACCTGCAGCAAAGCCCTGGGGCAGGAACAAAGCAACTCCTGCGCTTCTCTAAAAACAGACGGCTCATTGAAGTTAACTCACTCAAAAGACAAACAAGACAACACTCTTCAATCACGAGAGCAGATTGTGATCATTTATCTTTCACGCCGGCCTGTTTCGAAATTGACGCTTCATCACTTTCCTTGTGCTGAGGCTGTGTCCGCTTCCACATTACCTCCCCAACAATGATCCAGTCGAGCATCTGCTGATCACTAGCAGGGGGGAGAGAAAAGATAGGAAACACGAGCGCTCTCAAATGTCTGTGTGTGTGTGTTGAACTTTCTGTGTAATCAGTCAACTTCTTCTGTCCGGTCTCAGCCCGTCTGCTCCGGCTCCTGATGTCGCTCCCGTCTCTAAACTAACCATTTCTTGGCAAAATATAGAGGGACAATTTCATGGTCGGTGGCAGCGTTGTGAAAATGTCACTCCGTCGGCTATAAATAAAGAAGTATGGGTTTGACTCGAGGAGCCATTTTTTACTGGGAGTTTGTTTGTGCTGCATCCTTTTCTGCACTCTTTTCTGATGTGTAGTGTAGCCTACACTCTTTTTTTAGGACTCTGTGCCCCAAAAGCATTCAGAAAAAATGCCATATGTATATTATAAAAAGTTCAACACACACACACACACACACACACACACACACACACACACACACACACACACACACACACACACACACACTCATAACCAACACACTCCCCAGTCTGCTTCAATTTGTCTTTTACTTCCACAGGCTATGTTCAGCGCTTTCAATCATACCCTCAATCAATACAAGTTTTGACACACTAATAAAACAAAACAGGCCACTCTGGCAGCCTTCCTTCTCTTTGAAGAAGGAGTTCAAATGTTTAGGTGAGGATTATATATTGCCCTTTGACAGCAAGAGGGAGAGGCTTGTTAAAAAAGAAAAAAAAAAAAGAAAAAAAAGTGAGATCTTTATGTAAACTTATAAATTCTTACTCGGGACATGTGGGATATTTTTTTGCGATGAAGACAAAAGGGGGTTCGATGATGTCATATCCTCTGGAGAGCCTTCAAACAAAAGAGAAATGTCAGAGTCCATGTTGTCACCAGATGGATTTATGTGAGGACTCTCTTTTCATGGAGAAGGCATTCAGAGGAATTTGTTCATGCACCCGAGGCATGTCGGGGTGGAGGATTTAGGCTGTTTGAAGAGCTTTGTTTGGGGTGATTACTGTAATATTACTGCATGTTTCAATGTCGGATGTAAAACCTGGAACAAACACAGAAAAAGACGCAAGGTGTGGCGTCCGGATAATAGAGGAACATTTATCATATTTGTAAACCAAACAGTGAGGATGATCTGAACTTGCAGTGTGACTGAAGTCATCTATTTTTGCAGGAATAAATCTGGTCTAAGTGATTTTTAAAGCTAGATATTCCTGCAGAAGAGGGCTCGGTATCAGTACTCGGTATCAGTATGAAATAAATCAACCTACAGAAAAGCTTTATTTAATAAAAAGGTGCAGCTATAACAAAATAAAGCATGGAGCCGTGGGGCTGAATATGTCATTCAGTGTAAACGTCATATAGCTTCAATGAAAAACAGCAAAAGCTGATAGAGAATATTCATTGTAGTAACAGAAAGGGTTGATTAAGATGGTTTTGGCAACGTTAAAACTACATAAGGGGACAAAAAGTGAGATTTTGATTCAATTTAATTTGAATATTATAAGTAGTATGGAAACATCTCCCATCAAACGATACCTGCAATCGGCAAGACAGGAAGCCAAATAGTGAGCTGCTTTATAATCACCAACAAGACAGGATGCCAAATAGTGAGCTGCTTTATAATCACTATCTGCAGAAGGGGTGCCAAATAGTGAGCTGCTTTATAAACCCATCAACAGGCAGGATGCCAAATACTGATCTGCTTTATAATCAACATCAGGATTTTAGGATGCAAAATAGTGAGCTGCTTTATAAACCCATCAACAGACAGGATGCCAAATAGTGAGCTGCTTTACGATCACTATCTGCAGAAGGGATGCCAAATAGTGAGCTGCTTTATAAACCCATCAACAGACAGGATGCCAAATACTGATCTGCTTTATAATCACCATCACGATTTTGGGATGCCAAATAGTGAGATAAGAATAGATTAGTACGAGGGAGCTAAAGTGGATTGTTTATCAAAGTCTGGAGCTCTTTTTATGTCTGTCACAAGCTTTTAGTCAAGTATAAAATGAAATTATTTGATTGGTATAATTTATCTCTCTTAATGTTTGATGCACTGACAGAAACCAACAATTACCAAATAGAAATGTGTCCCTTTTTCTTCAAACCAGGGGGGGGGACACCAAATCCACAGTCACCCACCCAAATGTCTCTCTTTTTAACTAATTCTGTTTGTCTCCAAACAAAAAATAAACACAGGATATGTAATTCACAGAGCAATTACTGCACTCTGCAACAGTAAAAACATGCAATTTAACATAAATTGTCCTCTAAGCTTGTGTGCGACTTATACAAATCCTTTTTTTTCTACCAAGTGTGTTTGTGTCAGTCACTCCATTCATTCCACAGTAATCAGCCGTGGCGGTAATATCCCACCAGATATAAATCGGAAATTATCAGCAATAGATTACTCCATACCTCTTTTTCATGGCTGTTATCCATGCCAATAGAAGAGAAATTGAATCTCTAAACACCATATCATTACGTTTCACGCGCCAGCCCCTGTACTTAGCTACTTTATCTCGGTTATCGGAGGCCTCTCTCTCTCTCTCTCTCTCTCTCTCTCTCTCTCTCTCTCTCTCTCTCTCTCCTGTCTATACGCTGTTTGATCCCAGCTGGGACCGAGACACTGACGATACCAATTAGCCTTTTGGTGGCATTTCCCCAGAAGTACTTTGATCCACCAGCCAGCATTGTTTTCTCCCAACGATGCTGGCGCTCTTTCTCTTTCTCTTTCTCCGCTAGCCTCGGACAGGCAATTGGCAGATGCCTTGATACTGGCTAGTATAGCAGACTAACAAAAAAAAAAATCTACGGAGGAATCGGATGCAGCACGAGCCAGTTGGTACAGAGAGTGAGTGAATGTGTGTGTGTGTGTGTGTGTGTGTGTGTGTGTGTGTGTGTGTGTGTGTGTGTGTGTGTGTGTGCATATAGAGAAGCCTGGATCTCCGAATGAGGATTAGCGCAATTTATGAATTATGCAAATACACTGAACTGAACAGACTGATTTCTGACAGAAATGGTAATGTCAGTATTTTTGTAGATGTTAATATTTCAGTAACCTATGAATAAAAAGCAAAAACTCTGCCAACTTTGAAAGAAAAATAAGTTCTCAGCAATACATCTATCCTCTCTTTCTTTATCTCTCTCTCTCTCTCTCTCTCCCTCTCTCTCTCTCTCTCTCTCTCTCTCGTTTTTTAATCTTCGTGTCGTCCTCCCGTCTGTTTTGACTGTTCCTTCTTTCCTCCCTTCCTCCCTTCCTTCCTTCCATCTGTCCTTCCTCCTTCTCTCCCCCCTTCTTTCCTTCCGTCCTTCCTTTCCTTCCTCCCTCGTTTCCTTCCTTCCTCCTTCTTTCCTTCCTCCTTCTTTCCTTCCGTCCTTTCTTCTTTCCTTCCTCCATACCCCTTTCTTCTTTCCTTCCGTCCGTCCTTCCTTTCCTTCCTTCTTCTTTCCCTCCTCCCTTCTTTCCTCCTTCCCTCCTTCTCTCTTTCTTCCTTCCTTTGAACTTTGAAAGAAAAATAAGTTCTCAGCAATACATCTATCATCTCTCTCTCTCTCTCTGTATCTCTCTCTCTCTCTCTCTCTCTCTCTCTCTCTCTCTCTCTCTCTCTCTCTCTCTCTCTCTCTCTCTCTCTCTGTATCTCTTTCTTACTTTCAAGCTTAATGTTATATTTATTTCACCTCTAACTTATCATTTCTTCCACCACCTCTACACTCACCCCATTTACCATCTGCTGCTGCTGTCCACTCTCAGGCCTGTTTCTCAATGCTTCCCAAATGCGTCTGGTTTTTTTTTTCGTTTTTTTTTTTTACGAGAAGTCCACAGTGATTACAATCAAATATGTACGACTCAGCTGGCTGGAGGCCCGCGCTTGTAACCTTCGCCGCTCATAACCTCCAAATCACTGGCTTTAAAAACCGGACCGTAAATGTGGCAGTATTGCTTGTTGGTATAACGCTGGCAAACAAATTGCATAAACATGTGCATGAACATAAAAAAAAAAAAGTGCTGGTCAGTGGAGAAAATGAATACATCAGAGCCTCCTGCAGTTGTTGTAATTACAGCAGGGTGAGGGGGCGGTTTTGAGGGAAGGAGGGAGGAGGAGGGGAGGGGGGGGGGGGGTGCATCTTGACTTGGATGGACTGTGTCAGGCGTTTCAAGAGCTGGTGATATGGTACAAATCCCATGGTCTAAAAACACAGCTCTTTAGACTCCCGCGGGGAGTATTCATGGACATATCGCCTTTCATGACACTTTTACAATGTAGGAATACAGATGTCTGCCTGGCAGAAGAAGAACGAGGAGTCTCTGCAGGGAAGGCTTTTTTTTTTCCTTCTTCTTCTTATACTCCTGACTTGTTGCAAGGAATCCAGTCAAGATTCAATAGTTTTATCTTTTTTCTCATACACCTTTTGCAACCCCTGTGCATGTTAGCACTTGAACTTTTTTTAAGAAGTTGTGGAAATATGAGTAATTTGTCCTCTTGAATTACATAATTTGTTCTCTTGAATAGCTGTCAAATTACTGCAGTAGGAGAGCTGGAGTCTAGTTAAAGTTCACGCATCTCCGGCAGATCAAATTACAAACGCATATCAGGAAAGCTGAGCGTAAATGCACCGAAGAAGCATTTCAAATGGATTGACATCTAATATTTCAGACCACCTAAGGAGGTGGTGAAAAGCTCTAAATGCATTTCTTTTTCCAGTACGCATATGTAATGTTTTACACCTCTAAAGTGTATCTACATCAGTGGAAAAACCCCTCTACATTCCTCTGTGTTAATGGCAGCTGAAGTTACTCTGAAATTAGCTGTAGCATTAAAGCCACTCTGGAGATTTCAACACATTCAGTCGTACAGAAGGTGCATCGAGCTGTTGAAGCTGTTTATCTGATCCCCGATCAGTTCAAGCACATGTATGACGAATGATAAGTGTGTTGTAAATGGGGCTGAGGTTACAGGTTGTTATGACCTCTCTGGTTGTGTATTAGCAGCAGATTACCAGCTGTGTTTTAGTCCTGAGGTTCCTACAAATACTGGTTTTTATCATATTGGTTTTGTATGTTTATCACATTACTGTAATATGGTTATGGTTTGTTTTGGTTACTATCAGCTAGTTAAGTTAGGATTAGCTCCAGTTTGGTTCTATCATGTACTAACATTAAAAGTAACACACTAGAATGACACATGGAGCAAAATCTTAGTCAAGTCTCCAAAAACTCTAAACACATTTTCTCCTTTGCATAACATTTGCAATTGAAAACGGCATTTTTTTTGCAGCATGCTGCACACATAAGACACAAGAATCTAACATAAAGTCAGATTCCTGTGAAAGTTTACCATTTCAAAACACCGTCATTCAAAATGCCACCCACTGACCAACTGGCCAATACACCTAACTGCTTAATTGTCGACTATAAAAAGGTGAAAGGTGGGAATCTTTTTACAAAAAAACAATGGAAGCTAACTTAGCAGCAAGAGGAAGATGTAGAGGGGGAGGAAGAGTGAGAGGTTCATGAGGCCATCAGCAAAAGGGATGCAAAATAGTGAGCCACCCATCAATAGGTAGGATGCCAAATGGTGAGCTATTTTGTAAATCCATCTTCAGACAGGAAGCCAAATAATGAGCAGCTTTATAACCACCAGCAACAGGAGAGATGCTAAATAGTGAGCCACATTATGACCCATCAACATGCAGAATGCCAAATAGTGAGATGTGTTATAAATCATCAGCACAAGGGATGCAGAATGGTGAGTTGTCACTTTCAAAAACCAATCAGCAGGCAGGATGCCAAATAGTGAGCCATTGATAAACCAATCAGCAGGCAGGATGCCAAATAGTGAGCTGCTTTATAAACATCATCAGCAAAAAAGAAGATGCCAAATAGTGAGCAGCATTGTAAATCCATCAACAGTCAGGATGGGAAAAAGTGAGCTGCTTTATGAACCCATAAGCACAAGGGATGCCAAATAGTGAGCTTCTATAGAGGAATGCTACTGTACTATGACAAAGCTCAACAAATAGGAACATGCTTTTTATTGAGGACCATAGTTAGTAGTTGGTTGATTCTTCTATTCAGCTTCAGCAGTCTGAGTTAGTCATATCAAGGGATATCTGACACATTTACTGTCTTTTTTAGCATCTCAGATTCCCTCTTAGTGTTTCCCTGTTGAGCTGTGGTGGAAGTATAGTAACAAAAAGACTTTGGTACTAAAAACACTGTAACGTTGAAACATAGAAGATGAAGTGCAAGTGCATTATGAAGGAATCTTCTAACGTTCAGTATGAACAGGAGGAATGATTATTATAGCATGTTGAATGTTCATTTTGGGTGTGCTTACATACTTGTGCATACATTTCAGAGGCTTTATAGGTATTCTAGTTGTCTCGAGGCTACACTATAACACTGAGTAAACCGAGACGTAATTTTCCATCACGCTGAATTAAAGTAAAACTGAAGGGAGGTGAAAAAAAAAAAGAAAAAAAAAGAAAATAGATGTACACTGCTGCCAGGAGAGAGAGAGAGAGAGAGAGAGAGAGAGAGAGAGAGAGAGAGAGAGAGAGAGAGAGAGAGGGGGGGGGGGGGGGGGGGGGGGGGCATGACGAACACACTGCAGGAAGAAGAGAAGAAAAGAAGGTATTCGTAAATCAAAGTTGATGGGGGTGTGTAAAGACCCCCCCCCACCTCCCTCCATGCTCCTCCCACCCACACAGCCTCTCTCCCCTTATATTACTTTAATTGAACTCGTTTAATAATTCTGAAACTATTTTGCCCTGAGCGTGCGCTACCCATAAATCCCCCGTTCTGTACACACGCTTAAGCTACACTTAACATTCCTCCATGCTACTTAATCTTTCATCTTCTCATCCATCCCTTTCTGCCCCCTCCTCCCCTCTTCTCCCCGCCCCCTCTCCCCTGTCTCTTGTCTGTCTCCCGTCTTTTCACTCCATCTTCTCTCTCTGTTTCCCACCCTGTCTGTCGGCTCCTTTCTTTTAATTATCATTCTCGTTGAGCTGTCCGCAACCTGTTTGTTTGTCTCCCGTCTCTTCAGCTTCTCTTCTCGTCTTTAAATTGAAGTGCACGCTCTCAGGTAGGAATTAGTACCTGTATGCTGTTCCTCCCTGAGGTCATTAGTTTTAACCTGAGGGGAGGAAAGGTGTAGTTTGCACCTGACGTGTTAATCTGCGAGCATGTGTGTGTGTGTGTGTGTGTGTGGTTTGAGACGTCTACTTCCTTTGCATGTGTGTGTTAAATATGTGAGAAGTTGGAGGCCAATGCTTCACTTCTCTTTCCCTCGACCAGCATCACACAGCAGCCATGTTCAGTTAATGGTACCAGCAGTCAGCCATCACTTCTCTTCATTGTTATTTTCCATAAACACACACACACACACACACACACACACACACACACACACACACACACACACACACACACACACACACACACACTCACCTGGAAAGCCCTGGTTCTGATGTTTTACGACCTAACATATTTCAACTGAATGCTGCAGATACTCAGTTAACTCAGTTTATGAATGAATGAATGAATGAAGGCTTTATTTCAAACATGTAGAAAAACAAAAACAAAGCAAAAATATAAATATATGTATCTTACATAACAGAAAACAACAGTCAAACGCACAAAACAAGGAAAACAAAATTGATTAAACATGTTTGAAAAGGAGTAGGAAGAAGCATTCGCTTATTGAATCCTACCCCTTCTCCAATTTATAATTCAACTATTTATTATTTATTTATTTCCTGTGTGTTTATATCTTATTTATGTATGTATTTTAATCCTAATTGTTATTTATATTTACTTATTACCATATCTAAATAATCAAACATATTTGTCTGATACAGACTCAAAAGAAATAAAATAAATTAAACAGATAAACAAATAATAAAGAGAATAATATGTGCAAACCCTAGTGCTCGTCCCACCCTCCTTCCTCCCTGTACCTAGTGTAAACCATGTGCTTATACCGCTGTTTAAACATGTTCATGCTTGGACATTGCTTCAGCCCCCCCGACAACCTGTTCCACAGTTTCACCCCACATACCGACACACAGTGAGTTTTTAAAGTTGTGCGAGCAAATGGATGCTTGAAGTTCATTTCCCCCCTGAGATTATATCCCCCTTCTCTCTGAAAAAACAGTTAAGTATGCAACACATTTTACATAAATACGAGATATAACAGCTAAAAATGTGCTCTGTAAAAGTCCAAACTCAGTGGAAATCCCTACCTGATGACCTGAGCATTGTTTAAAACCAAATTAAAATGTCTTCTCTACATTGTGTGTGATGTGTTATTGTGTGTATCTTTGTATTTGGTATGTGTCCTGTGGGTTTTGTTGCTTTGTACTGTTTGTTATTGTGCTGATATATGTTGTAATATTGACCTACTAAAGGGACTGCAGATGTACATGGTCCCAATAAACAAATAACTACTACACACACACACACACACACACACACACACACACACACACACACACACACACACACACACACACACACACACACACACTCACTAACCTTGTCTGTAAACTATAATGTTCATACTGTGCTGTACAGTTAAGCTAAGGTGTGTCCAGCTGGAGGGATTACACATCTCTTCTGGCCTGAGAACAGCTAGGATCCTCCAGGAGGAGATAGAGGGGTCGTCATGGTGACGGATGTTTGGGTTCCCTACTCAGTCTGATGTCACTGTGATTCAGTTCTGGATAAATGGATGGATGGATGAATAGATAGGTGGATGGATGGATGGATGGATGGATGGATGGATGGATAGATGGGTGGATAGATGGATGGATGGATGGATGGATGGATGGATGGATGGATGGATGGATGGATGGATGGGTGGATAGATGGACGAATGAATGGATGGATGGATGGGTGGGTGGGTGGATGAATAGATGGATAGATGGATGAATGGGTGGATGGATGGATGGATGGATGAATTTGAAGGAATGCTCGGATTGATGGATGGATGGATGCATGAATGCATGGATGGATGAATGGATGGATGGATGGATAAGTGGATAGATAGATGGATGGATGGATGAATGGATGGATGAATGGATGGATGGATAGATGGGTGGATAGATGGATGCATGGATGGATGAATGAATTTAGGATGGATGGATAAGTAGAAGGATGGATGAATGGATGGACAATCTCTCTTTTAATTAACACAGTTACACTACATTGTGCAATCCATCTAATCCTCACACTGCACACACACACACACACACAGAGAGAGAGAGAGAGAGAGAGAGAGAGAGAGAGAGAGAGAGAGAGAGAGAGAGAGAGAGAGAGAGAGAGAGAGAGAGAGAGAGAGAGAACATATCTGTATATAAATGCATTAAACACACATTGCTCATCACCCTCCACACTATAAACCTCTAACCTGCATGTTGGAGAAGGCGAAGCGAGACTTTAACATGTTAATGTGAGGACGGCAGCTCCATTAAAAAGTCAACTGGGGTTAGTGGTACACACACACACACACACACACACACACACACACACACACACACACACACACACACACACACACACACACACACACACACACACACAGCACACACACACCCAGCACATGACATCTATGAAGGGAAGCCAAGCTGCTTTTTGATCAGCGTGCACAGACATGACTCAGCCTGCATACATTACATTACATAGGATCCCATTAGGAATACATGCAGATACCTTCAGATGCAGCGCTGCCTACCCTGCTGCTCTGCTGAGGGGCGGAGAGAGGCGATGATTAAACAGCTCAGCTCAGACACAGCTTAACATATGTGTGTATATATAGTGTGTGAGAATGATTGCATAGGATGATTCTTGTTATGGTGACTTATCCTTTAGTATACACAATCACTTCTTTGTTGCTTTTTTAAATAGTTAAACAAGGTTGCATGTCATAATGTCTTACATGCATGAATTATGATACGTGTTTATTTCTCTTTAGGCATAAAAAACAATATTTGAACTATATTGTTTTCATCAAATTACATTACTTTACTTTAAATTAACCCAAAAATGTTACTGCAGATAAAGTGGTAGTGTGCAGGATGATGCACTAGTGTCTACTGTGGTGGTTAAAGTGCAACTTTGACATCAAAATCCATGCATATATATAATAAAACAGCTTTTGAATAGCTGCCCACTGTTGTGACCACTATGCATGAAAGGGTTAAAGGGGACGTACCATGTTTTTTTTAATGATTTTCTGTTATTTTTATATTGTTATAATGTTGTGTGTCTATATTAAACATGCTCAAAGATTTAAAACTTGAGGTTAATAGATGTTAAAATGATCTTTGTAAATAAAAAGGCAGAGCTTCAAGCGGCTCTAAAAGCTCCATTTGCAAATTTACCTCTACGTCCTTCTCGTGATGACATCAGATTGTTCAAGCATAGCGTTTATTTGTTAAATTTTTTTATTAAAGATTTATTTGACAGGGACAGTAACATATTAATCAATATTTTAGTTCACACATCATAATGTAAATGTGTCAGCGTTAGCAAAGAGGTTAGTTTTCATCTGTAGTACGCGGACGGGTCAACAACTGAACCAAACAAAATAAATAGCATTGGTTGCTAAGGCCGTTGCTAAGGTTGTTTACGCTGTCTGCATGCATATTTCAGATCGGATTCAGGCTCCAGCATCTTTGGATGTATTTGAGAAGTTTCCATTTTAACCTTCCTGTTGTCCTCCTGGGTCAAATTGACCCCATCTCTTTTTGACTCCTTCCTCCCTCTTTCTTTAATTTTTCCTTCGTTCTTCCCCTCCTTCCCTCTTTCTTTGCTCTCTCCTCCTTCCATACTTTTTTCCTCACTTCCTTTCTTCCTTCCTTCTCTCCTTACTTCCTTCCTCTTTTCCTCCCTCCCTCCCTCCTTACTCCTTTCCTTCCTTTCTTCCTCCCTCCCTCCTTACTCCTTTCCTTCCTTCCTTCCTTCCTTCCTTCCTTCCTTCCTTCCTTCCTTCCTTCCTCCCTCCCTCCTTACTCCTTTCCTTCCTTCCTCCCTTCCTTCCTTCCTTCCTTCCTCACTCCCTCCTTACTCCTTTCTTTCCTTCCTATCTCCTTACTCCTTTCCTTCCTTCTTCCCTCCCTCCATCCTTACTCCTTTACTTCCTTCCTCCCTCCCTCCTTCCTTCCTTCCTTCCTCCTTCCCTCCTTACTCCTTTCCTTCCTTCCTTCCTTCCTTCCTTCCTTCCTTCCTTCTTTCCTCCCTTCCTTCCTTCTTTCCTCCCTTCCTCCTCCCTTCCTCCTGTCCTTCCTTGACCTGAGGACAACAGGAGGGTTAAGTAAAGAGCAAAAGCAAACTTTCTGTTTATTTAAGTAGCCTCCTGAAGCCGACCAATCAGAGCAGAGTGGGAGGAGGAGGGGGCGGGTCTTAAAGAGACAGGAGCTAAAACAGCCTGTTAATAGACAGAGGCTGAACTGAGCGGCTGCATAAAGGACCAGTAGAAGATAAATAAGGAGTTTTTGACTGGAAATCATGCAAAGATATTTCCCTTTAGAGCCCCAGAATAATGTGCATGATGTTTCCTCTTTAAGACAGAAGGCAATGCAATGTGACTTTGTTTGTGTAGCACCTTTCAAACCCGAAATTAAGAAGTGAAAAGGAAAATATATTGAATTAAAATAAAACACAACATAATCACCGACTAAGAGCAGAATTCAGTTTGAGTGTAGTTACAGAAGAGCAGCAGTGTCACACAAATGCACAACATTATACCCCCCCAAAAAAAAGAGACAGAATTATAAAATTACATGAATAAAAAAAGGATATATCTGAGGTAATGATGCAGCTGTGGCTCAGGAGGTAGAGCTGGTCATCCGATAATCACACGGTTGGCAGCTCAGCCTCCAAACCCACACGTCAGAATTAAAACACTGTGTGAGAGCGGAGTCCATTTATCATAGAAACATAGAAAAAGCATGAATATATAAAACACTCACAGCAACAAACCTCTCTCTCATGTGTCCTGTCAGAGAGCCAGATGAGGAACCCTCTACTTGTCCACTTACCGTGGGTGTGTCACTCTATTTTTTTTGTCTAATTCACCGTGTCTCTGTCATCCACACTGAAAAACTGGTCATGGAAACAAGAAGGCTTCGCCGCCGCAAGATTTTTCTAACAAGATCCACATTGTTTTAATAAGCTCTGGCTTCTCTAAGCATAAGCTGGGCTCAGAGGCTGAAATCTGACATCCTGTGAAGGCTTCAGAAGGAGGCAATTAGAGTTAGAGCAGCAACCTCCGCGACTCCAGAGGAAAATCTGGATCAATTCTGCTTCTTAGATTAATAATAAAATGTAGAAAACAAGATGAAGAAATATATATCTTATTTTTTGTTTTAACAGTTGGAGCATCAAGATATTATATTGCAAAGTTAAGTATAATGTCTGCAGCTGAAATAATGCCTTAAAATTAAGCACCAGGGATTAATTTAAATATCATTAGTGAGACTTTTCATCTACTATTAACAGGTGAAAGTTTCAATTTTACCTGCAAAACTAATCAGATTCTCATCATTCGCCTCAGAGAAAATATTAACCTTCCTGTTGTCTTCCCCTTTAGCTGTGCAGCTTCTGTCCTTTTACTAGTTTGACTGTTTATAAAGCATAAACTATACATTATCACCCCAATTTAGCAACTTCATTCCAACTTTACACTTAATTTAGGAATTTATGGTCAATACACCTACTTTAACCCTCCTGTTGTCCTCGAGTCAAGGAAGGAAGGAAGGAAGGAAGGAAGGAAGGAAGGGAGGAAGGATGGAAGGAAGGAAGGAAGGAAGGAAGGGAGGAAGGAAGGGAGGAAGGATGGAAGGGAGGAAGGATGGAAGAAAGGATGGAAGGAAGGAAGAAGGAAGAAAAGGAGGGAGGGAGGAAGGAAGGGAAGAAA
>NC_084982.1:28558372-28588372 GCF_963691925.1 Scomber scombrus
CGGTGAAACTATAACCCAACTTCCAGGAAGTCATCAGACAACACTCATGCTGTGTCTCAAATGTCTTCTTCTAAAAAAAAAAGTGGTTTATAAAATGCCTCCGAACTGAATCAGAGGTGCAACAACAACAACAACAACAACAACAAAAACACCTTTCAGACAGTAAAACTCATCAGGTGGCTGTAAACAACTACCGCAGTGTAATCCTCCTGTTGCTGTGTGTGTGTGTATGTGTGTGTGTGTGTGTGACAGGTTTGACACATAAACATGTTTTTATCTTAATATTATTGCCTTTGGCCTTTTCTTGGTTGAAGTATAGTTTCCTTGTTCCTTGTAACTTGTGACGGTTAAAGTGACATCAAAAGCCTGATTTCTTTCTAAGCTAATCCTACTAAGAGGAAGTGGGAACACACACACACACACACACACACACACACACACACACACACACAAACTCAAAGCAGACAGACGGTTCAGCTGTGCGACGGAGATAAAGACGTTTCTTTTTTTAAATCTGGAATTTCTGGTTATGATACAAATGCTGGTACAATCTTTCTTATCTATGCATAAAAACTAAAAAAAACCCTGTAACATGGAGGTGTGTTACAGCTCTTTGTTCCTGCACCTCTGACCTGTTCTCAGACTGCTGCTGCTTGCATCAGTGTGACATCAATATTCAAGATATGTTGTCACGTTATCTGATTGCTCCTGCAGAAGCCGTTCATTTCTTTTTAAGCCTGTTAAACCGAGAGCAGCGAGAGAAAAGATGCACGGGATGATACGAGGAAAGGCAAATCACAAAACAAGCGCTCCAGCATGCAACAGCACACTTCAAGAGCTATGATTACTTTCATTACAGAGACGAGGGGAGGGGGGGTAATTAGCACCTTAAAGGGGGGGAAGTGATTTTTTAAAGAGAATGGGTCTGTTGGAAACCGCATACTTGCCTACTACTCGTACTAACTCTGACGTCATTTGAAGTATGTAGTGTGTTTCAACTGCGTAGTATGCGATTTAGAGTCAGGCGGGGAGTCCCGGTCCTCTGCAATGATGCCAACGCGGACGTAACTTAAAACTGCATTCTATCAAAAGGCCACCAGGGGGCGACTGTTTTGGTGTCAAAAGGACTTCCGTCTCTATACAAGTCAATGGAGAATTCACCAACTTCTCACTTGATTTCTAACCTCAGTAAACGTTTTCAAAATGTGTTTATGGTCTCAATCGCTAGTTTAAAGCCTTCTTCAATGCAGTATGATGTTCATTTGGGACATTTTGGCCTCCCTGAATTTATATGTGACGATAAAGCAGGGTATGCATTAGGGCGTGGCTACGTCGTGATTGACAGGTTGATTGGTTCACAGGTTCAGGAGGGCGTCTCATGCTCCTCCTGATGCCCATAAGTAGAATCCATGTTTTTTTTTTACCCGGCATGCACTGGAAATTTTCAAGATGGCGCTCCTCAGATCCAAAACTATTGGCTTCCGAACAGCACTACACAAACCAATGGGTGACGTCATGGATGTTACGTCCATTTCATTTACAGTCTATGATTAGAGTATGCGAGAAGTTCCCGGATGGTTTACTAGATTCACCAGAAATGCAGAGTATGCATCAAGAGCTGACTACTCATACTCAAATTACCCAAGATGCAAAAAAACAGTGGTTAGCTACAGCGAGGGTATGTTCGCTTCCTGTTATCAAAATAAAAGCACCAATTCTATCATTATAAAACGGGTGTTTTATTTTGAGAAAATGAATGGAAGTGCTTTACTCGCTATGGCTAACTTGAGTGGCTCCGAATTCGCAGGATGTTTACAGCTCAAGTAAAAGTTTAAGTTTAATTTCTCCACATTAACTCTCCTCCAGTGTTCGTTCCTCCCTTCCTTATTTAAGTGTGCACGGTCAAATGTGTTTTAACTTTTCTTATATTAACACAAACACCATAAATCATCACAAAAAATGTTGTTTAACACATTTTAACCTTTGTGAAACAATGTAACTATCATTCACCAAGATATCATTTAATCATTTAATATCAAAATAATATGATCCAGAGCCTCTAAGGACAGAAAATAAAGGCACAAATAAAGTTGTATATGTTGGGTTTGTGAGAAGAATGGAGGAAAGGATGGGGATCAATGTTTTCCACCTGATAAATAAACCTAATATAATAAAGTCTTACCCATTCATTCATCTCCTATGGCCCAACCAAAGGTGTAACAATGTTTACGAAACCACTCAAAATTCCCTGAATGTGTTGATCAACAATAGTGTGGAGGAAATCATAAAGCCACGAAGCAATCTGATGAAAAACACACAATATTTATGATGTATGAAAAGTATAAATCAGTCAAATTTGACATGAACATTAGGTTAAAGTTTGGGTTAAATCATATAAAGGTGCAAGGAAATATAAAGTTCCTGCTCTTATTAAAACAATAAAAAACATTAACGTTAGTGTAGTGTTGTTTGTTATTTCTTCAGCTCTGTTAAAGCTTATTAAAATGCACATATATGTTTGATAGGTGCATAGGGAGCTGTAAGTTCATTTAGGGCTGCATACCAAAAACAACAATGCGGGGGGGGACTGGGAATGAAATACGATGCAGGAAGGAGGTGAGCTGGAGTCACACATTAATGCATTTAAAGGTTATCAGACGCCAAAACAGCAGCACAGCAGTTTGTATTAACTCATAGACGGGATTTTACAACCTGTGGAAAGACTGTGTGGCGACAACCTGTGTGTGTGTGTGTGTGTGTGTGTGTGTGTGTGTGTGTGTGTGTGTGTGTGTGTGTGTGTGTGTGTGTGTGTGTTTTGATGAACCCTGCAAGTTTTCTCACAGAGCTGACTAACACTTTACAGTAAATGAAGTTTGGTTACTTAAAAAATCACGAGGAGGTTTAGTTGGAGCTGCTTGCGGCAGGGGGTCAATTTTTTAAAATTTGTTTTTATCCCCCCTCGATGATTCACTGAATGATTTATAAAGATATTTTAGGAAAAGTCATGAAGTGAAAGATGTAGAGGTTTGATTTTAAAATAGTTACATGTAGTTGAAAATACCAGGAGGGTAAAAAAAAAAAAGACTTCTCAGCGGTTCTGATGTTAAATATGTGCTAAGAAGTTGCTGAAAGAAAGAAAGAAAGAAAGAAAGAAAGAAAGAAAGATAAATTAGTAAGAAGAGAAAGAGGAAAAAAGAAAGAACAGAGGAAGAGAGAAAGAAAGAAAGAAAAGAGGAAGGAAAAAGCAAAATGAAGGAGGAATAGGAGAAATAAAGAAAGAAAGAGAAAGAAAGAAAAGATAAGAAAGAAAGAAAGAAAGAAAGAAAGAAAGAAAGGAGGAAGAAGAGAAAGAACAAGAAGTAGGAGGAGAGAGGAAGAACAGAGGGAAAGAAAGAAAAATGCTTCCCCGGAGTAAATGTAATATTTAGAACAATTGTATTCCATTACCTTTATTTAATATAAAAGTTATAATGTAAGATCATGCCTCCCTTCCTTCTTTTCTTTGCTCCCTCCCTCCTTCCTTCCTTATTTCCTCCGTACTTCCTTCCTTCCTTCCTTCCTCCTTCCCTCTTCCTCCCTTCCTTCCTTCCTCCCTCCTTTCTTTCCTCCATACTTTCCTTCCTTCCTCCCTCCTTTCCTTCCTTCTTCCCTCCCTTCCATCCTTCCTCCATCCTTTCCTTCCTTCTTCTTTCCTTCCCTCCTTCCTTCCCTCCTTTCTTTCCTTCTTCCTTCCTCCCCTCCCTCCTTTCCTTCCTTTCTTCCTTCCTTCCTCCCTATAATATAAAAGTTATAATGTAAGATCATGCCAAACTAGTTGATATGGTGTTTTATTGACAATTTACTGTTTTTAAGCAAGTTGAATTATTTGGTACAAAGTTTTTATGGTTACACCACTTAGACATTTTTGCCATAATCCTCTAATATATTCTCTCTAAATGGATTAAAAGCAGAAATTTGATGCTGGGTCCACAAAAAAAGAATGTATGCAAGTTATTCATACGTTTATTTTCATATTTTAACATCTTTAAATTTGACTAAACCACATGAAAAGTGGCCCTACTGTAAAAACACATACAGCCTGATGCTTAAATCATGCTTCAGTCATGTGATGATTGAGTAGAAACTTTCTGAACTATTGATCCATCATCAGAGGAGCATGGGGGTACAACACTGTTTATAAGGTCACTCACCGGTCCGATAAGATAAACATAAGAGGGGGAAATGTGAGCGCAGTTTTCTACAAAAAAGGTCATGTGACAGATAAGAAGGAAATGCTGCCATTGGCTCGGTCGCTCGTCCTCTTTGTCGCTCGATCTCAGCCTCTCCTTCACTTTTCCCAGGGTTGAAGATCACACAGCGACCACGGAGCATAATATACAAATACCGTGCTACTGTTTATCGAGGCCTGCAGAACAAATATTCACGTCAAATGTAAATGTAAGCATAAACAGGCAGGATGTCAGGTCTGTGTGTTCTCTGAAGTATGTAAAGAGACTCGGGTTTCAGTTTCAATAAACACTGCCTGCAAAATAGAGCGTAGAGCATGTATATGTTTTAATGTACAGACACGCTATACTTATGCATAGCCTGGTTTAACCCTTAACCCTCCTGTTGTCCTCGAGTCAAGGAAGGAAGAAGTGAGGAAGGGAGGAGGGAAGGAAGGAAGGTAGGAAAGGAGGAGAGGAAAGAAGGATGGAAGGGAGGAAGGAACAAGGAAGGAAAGGAGGCAGGAAGGAAGGAGGGAAGGAAGGAAGGTAGGAAAGGAGAAAAGAAGGAAGGAAGGTAGGAAAGGAAGAAAGGGAGGAAAGAAAGGAAGGCAGGAAGGAAGAAGGGAAGGAAGGAAGGTAGGAAAGGAGGAGAGGAAAGAAGGGAGGAAGGACGGAGGAAAGAAGGAAGGAAGGTAGGAGGGAGGGAGGAAAAGAGGAAGGAAGTAAGGAGAGAAGGAAGGGAGGAAGGAAAGGAAAGGAGTAAGGAGGGAGGGAGGAAGGAAGGAAAGGAGGGAGGAAGGAAGGAAAAGAGGAAGGGAGGAAGGAAGGAAAGAAGGACAGAGGAAAGAGAGAGGAAGTAAATTAAGAGAGAAGGAGGTAGGAAGGAAGGACAGACGGAAGGAAGGAAGGAAGGAAGGAAGGAAGGAAGGAAGGAAGGAAGGAAGGAAGGAAGGAAGGAAGGAAGGAAGGAAGGGAGGAAAGAAGGAACAGTCAAAACAGACTGGGTCAATTTGACCCGGAAGGACGACACGAAGGTTAAATGCTGTTTAGGAAGGAAAGGAAGGAGGGAGGGAGGGAGGAAGGAAGGAAGGGATGAATGAAGAAGGAAAGGAAAGGAGGGAGGAAGGAAGGAAGAAGGAAGGACAGAGGTTTGTTTGTTTTTATCTTTGGTCATATATAAAAACTGCTATACAGATATAACTTGATTGATTAATTGATTGATAAATGCACTGTTGCAGGGACATTGTGCTGCAGAAGTTTAAAAAACAGACAAAAAAACAAACTTAGAGTTACTTAAAAAAAAGAAAGAGAGACAGAGAGGAGGATGGAGAGTGCATGTTTACGTTTCATTTGCACCGCTTCCATTCGCAGCATTATTGAATTTATGTCACGGTACATTTCTCTGTGGTCTACCTGAGGCTGTTACCTCTGCATGCTCTGCAGGATGTTTCCTCATTCAGAGGCTCTTTCCACTTCTCAGTGAATTTTGTAAAGTTTGGGTGTGCAGCCGAGGAGTAAGAGGAGTAATCTGCAGTCACACGTGAAAGGAGACGCAATGAGAAAACTTGACTTTCTCACCTCTAATCTATTCATGTATTTGTCGGCTGCTGCTAACTTTTTATGTGAGTTTAGCTGCAGTTTTCTGTTCTCGTGACCAAGTTAGGGAGGTTTATTTGAGGCCGATACTGAAATGGACTGAGAGAAGAGTTCATAATTCATCCATTCATAATGCATTTACAATGGAAGTGATGGAGGACTAAATCCACAGTCCTCCTTCTGTGTAAACATGGATTTAAAAGTTGATCTGAAGCTAATATGAAGCTTCAGTTTTGTCCAAATGAGTCAAATCTTCATCTTCTATGTTTCAACGTTACAGTGTTTTTAGTACCAAATGGTGCTTTTCCACTACACAGTTCCAGCACGACTCGCCTCGGCTCTTTTCGCGTTTCCACTAGGGGTAGTACCTGGTACCTGGTACTTTTTTAGTACCTGCTCTGGTGAGGTTCCAAGCGAGCCAAGCCGAATTTAAAATGTGACGTTGACCCACTGCTGGCCGCTGATTGGTCAGAAGAGTTGTCGCTGGAAGCGTCATGAGCCGTCCCACACGAGAATCAAACCCGGCATTTTTAAATACTGGCAGTAGCGTTACCATAGTTACAGCCATACGGCTCAATTTTCTTTCTTTGTGTGAGACAGAAAGCCTCATACAGCAGCAAGTACACCATCGCCTCCATGTCCTCCATTGTTTATGTGTTTTGTGTCACTTATAAAACGAAGTCACGGCAGTTTGGTGCAGCCGTGCTATGACGACCCCGCCCATGTTGAGTAGGTACTATAGTAATGGAAAAGGTTCCTGGTACCATACCGAGGCGAGGCGAGCCGAGTCGTGCTGGAACTGTGTAGTGGAAAAGCGCCAAAAGTGTTTTTGTTACTATACTTCCACCACAGCTCAACAGGGAAACACTAAGAGGGAATCTGATGCTAAAAAGACTGATACTACATAAAGTACTACTAATATAACAAGTACTTCTACTATTACTACTACTACTACAAAAAGTACTTCTTCTACTACTATAACAACAACAACAACTACTGCTACTATAAAAAGTTCTACTACTACTACTATTACTATTGTTTCTACTACTACTACAAAAAGTACTACTTATATTACTACTATAACAACTACTGCTACAATAAAGAGGTACTACTTATCCTACTACTAATACAACTACTTCTACTACTACTGTTACAACTACTATAAACAACTATTTACAACAGTAAACATGTCAGATATCATTGATATGAACTCAGACTGATGAAGCTCAATAGAAGCTTCACATCTACATTTAAATGATGTGTGGAAACACTGTGATTCAATCCTCCATCACTTTACACTGAAATCACATTATGAAGGAGATCTGTTAACAGTCAGTATGAACAGGAGGAATGATTACTGTACATTTCTGCTGGTTTAAGACACATTTGGAAATTGTCCTTTTAAGGTCATGGTTGAAAGAAACTGGCGTTGACTGACTGTCGTTAACAGGAAACAGGAAACAGGAGTAGTACTCTCCTGTGTTGAAGTCCTCCATCCTGATCTCCATCTGCAGATCTGATTTCTCCCTTAGTTTCCTACAGACAAGAGTCAAGACTCCTTCATCCACTGGAGGACTCATGTTGACTGATGCTCTTCTTGTTTTTCTTGGGAGGACAATCTCACTAAGATCTAGCCTCACTGCAACGTTGCTACTATGGAGCCAGGTTGTAAACAATGCGACACTGTTAATCTGATTATCTGAAGCTTTATCTTTTTTATCTGGAGAAGAAAATAAACATGAGTCATCTCCACAAAGTCCAGTTCAAACTGCTTCTATCTCTCTCCTCCTTTCTGCTGCAGTAATAGTACCAGATACATGTAGTGTTCAGTTCACAGTGAAGGAGAATTATCACTTTAATCCTCCTGTTGTCCTCCAGTCAAGGAAGGAAGGAAGGAAGGAAGGAAGGAAGGAAAGGAGGGAGGAAGGAAGGGACGAAAGGAAAGGAAAGAAGGAAGGAAAGGAAGGAAGGAAGGACGGAGGAAAGAAGGAAGGAAGGAAGGAAAGATGGAAGGAAGGAAGGATGGAAGGGAGGAAGAAAGAAGGAAGGAAGGATGGAAGGGAGGAAGAAAGGAAGGAAGGAAGGAAGGATGGAAGGGAGGGAGGAAGAAAGAAGGAAAGGAGAAAGGAAGGATGGAAGGAAGGGAGGAAGGATGGAAGGGAGGAAGAAAGAAGGAAAGGAAGGAGGGAAGGAAGGAAGGGACGAAAGGAGGGAGTAAGAAGGAAGGAAGGAAGGAAGGAAAGAAGGGAGGAAGGAAGGGAGGAAAGAAAGAAGGGAGGAAGGTAGGAGGGAGGGAGGAAAGATGGAAGGATGGAAGGACGGGGGAAAGGAAAAGAGGAAGGAAGGAAAGAAGGACAGAGGAAAGAAGGAAGGGAGGAAGGTGGGGGAGGAAAGAAAGAGAAGGAGGGAGGGAGGAAAGAAGGAAGGAAGGAAAGAAGGACAGAGGAAAGAAGGAAGGGAGGAAGGTGATGAGGTGAGTCGGAGTTTACAGGATCATATTTGCTCGTTTAATATTGTGACATCAAAATCTTTATTCCAGTTTTCTGATGATTTATTATTATTATTAAAAGGTTGAAAACTGCTCAGGCATCAACATGATGCTCAGAAAATAGCAAAAAAGAAAGATGCACAAAAGAGTCAAAAACCAGAAACAGACAACACACTCAAGTACAAACATGACAGTATTGATTATGACTTTTTTTTTAATTTTCTCACGCTGCCCCCCGCTGACCAATCACATTCCTTCTCCTGTCCAACAGCGACGGCTTAATCACAGATTTCACTCGAGGCTCTCTGCAAGCGATGGCCGAGCCTGCCAATACAAGTGCATGAGCCAGAGTGGGTGGTTTAATGGAATATGGGTCAAACTGGTCTCCAAAGTAGTGCGATGGCCTCCAAGTTTTTTTCTCTCACACACACACACACACACACACACATACACACACACACACACACACACACACACACACACACAGATGGACCCACACATTTTCAATCTCACTCTCCAGTTCTCTCACTTTGCACTCCAACTCTTTTGGATGTGTTTGCTTGTGCACATTTTTGCATTGTCTAATAAAAAAGAAAGAAAGAAATAAAAGAAAGAAAGAAAGGAACTAAAGTCTCTAAGGTGAACCCTCGCTGTGCAGACTGCTCTAATATCACACTTTTAAAATATGCTCTTATTTGTAAGACAGATGATTTCTTCCTCACCCATTAACCCTGCTGATTCCTCTGTTGTTTTATTTTAAAAAATTCAATAGAACCAAAGTCACGTCTAGCTGCTTTCACTCTCCCATCTACACATATATATATAATTATATATATACCTCCAACATCAACAATGAAGTGCCGGGAGAATTCCCCTCTCAAATCCCATTTAATCCTCCTATTGATTGCCGATACTCTACCAGAGGGGAGAAAGAAGAGACAGAGAGAGTAGGGGAAGAAGAAGAGAAAGAAAACCCCTGATCTTGTTTATTTAACATTAAGTACTTTTCCTGCTGCAAGGTTAAAGTGTGTGAAGAATGCCAAGCTGCTGACCCCACCGAGAGAACTGTAAAAGAGTGAGTTTCCAGAGTGGTATTTAGGTTGTTGGATTGATCTCAGCTGATGTCAAAGAGGTTGTTTCTTAGTTTCCTACCTTCCTGCTTCTTGCCCCCCTGCGGTTAACCTACTAATAGTCTTGCCCCCCTTACACCTCTGCAAGATTTTAACTAGGCAAAGCAGGTAACTACCCTGACTCCCAGACCATAAAGGAGGCCCCAAAACCCAGATTAACTGCTTGCCGACTGGTTTTAGACAATGAATTAATTGCAAATTTGCACAACTAAAGTATAATCTCCTTTTTAACCTTTGTGTCGTCCTCCCGGGTCAAATTGACCCAATCTGTTTTGACTGTTCCTTCTTTCCTCCCTCCTTCCTCCATCCCCCTTCCTTCCTTCCTTCCTTCCTTCCTTCCTCCGTCCCTCCCCTCCCTCCTTCCTTCCTTCTTTCCTCCATCCCTTCCTCCCTTCCCCCTTCCTTCCTTTCCTTCCTCCTTCTCTCTTTCTTTCCTCCCCCCTCCCTTCCTTCTTTCCTCTGTCCTTTTTTCCTTCCTTCCTCCCTCCCTCATTCCTTCTTTCCTCCCTCCCTCCCTCCTACCTTCCTTCCTTCCTCCTTTCCTCCGTCCTTCCTTCCTTCCTTCCTTCCTCCTCCTTTCCTTCTTTCTTCCTCCCTTCCATCCTTCCTTCCTCCTTTCCTTCCTTCCATCATTCCTTACTTCCCTCCATCCTTCCTCCTTTCCTTCCATATTTCCTTCCTTCCTTCCTTCCTTCCTTCCTTCTTCCTCCCTTCCCTCCTTGACTCGAGGACAACAGGGGGGGTTAAATGAGTCCTGCATTACGAGGTAATTTGTTTTTTAGGCCTTGGGTCCAAAATCTTTAGTTTTAAGAGCTGTATTATGTTCATATTCCCCCCATAATTAAATCATGTTTATTCAAATTACCATGAGCAAAGACAAAAGCCAGTTTTTTTTGTGTAGCATGTGTCAACATCAAGGTAATTCACAGTGTTTTACATTTTAAAAAAGGACATTAAGATAAGAAATAAAATGGGATTGAAAGGAGTAAAAATAATAAGAGTTTAAACAAAAAGAAGAATTAAACAGTTTAAGAGACAAAAAAAAACTCAGTGCAGCTTTAGTGCATTAAAAGATATGATTAAATAGTCCCAAATGTAATTTAATAAAAAGCAGTGTTAATCAGAAAACGTCCTAGATTTAAAAGAATTGAGAGTTGGAGCAGACTTCTAATGTAACTGGAAATAATGGTTCCTGTTGCATTTAGCTTGTTCCCAGTAAGCCAAACCAGTGAGCTAGCATCCAAAATATGAAACCTGCACATGTAACTCTCATTGCAGCATCTATACAAGCTGCGTTTTTGTCTCAAAGCATCGTATTTCATGGACAAGAAGGTGGTTCAGAAGCAGACTTGTATGTACTGCTATCATTAGAGAAACTCTCACAGATGCAGCAGAACAATGGAGAGTGATAGAGGCGAGAATGGGAATAAGTGCCAGATGCTGTAACACATTACTGAACACTTCTAGTGACTAAAAGTACAAAACAGCAACAACAACAGCTTGAAGCCAACATGGAAGTACCTTATATGTTGGTTCCAGCTGACTCTCATTCAAAAAAGCTTCAACTTTTCTCTAGAAATACTAAGTTACTCTGGTTTTTTTAAGTGGGTCATTATGTAAACTCTTCGATTCAACTGTGTCGGTGGTCGCTTTGGAAATTATTACTCCATTAACAAGATTTGAAGACTGGTGTCTGCTGTGTGGGTGTTTGATTGACAGCTAAATATTTTCACTAAGTAGCTACTAGTGTTTCCAGAGTGTGAAGAAAAAAACACACTCCACAATACTTATTTAGAAGCTCTTGGCTCCAAATGGAAAAATGGCGCCGACCAATAGCTGCAACTCTGGGCTTCAAACCGGCTCAATGCAAAACCACATGGGTGACGTCTCCCCTCGCTATATACACCTTTATATAGAGTCTCAAACTGTGGTTTCCGGAGCTTGAGAGGAAACACCAAGCAGTCTTTATTTAGAAGCTCCTGGCTCCAAAATGGAAAAGATGGAGCCGACCATTAGCTGTAACGCTGAACTTCAAACCGGCTCCAATGCAAAACCACATAGTTGACATCTCACCTTGCTATGTACACCTATATATAGAGCGTCAAGCTTTAGTTTCCAGAGGGTGAAAGGAAACACTAAGCAGTCTTTATTTAGAAGCTCCTGGCTCCAAAATGGAAAAGATAGTGCCATCCATTAGCTGCAACTCTGGGATTCAAACCGGCTCCAATGCAAAACCACATGGGTGACGTCTCACCCTTTATATAGAGTGTCAAGCTGTGGTTTCCAGAGTTTGAGAGGCAACACCCAGCAGTCTTTATTTAGAAGCTCCTGGCTCCAAAATGGAAAAGATGGCGCCAACCATTAGCTGCAACTCTGGGCTTCAAACTGACTCATCTAGCTATGTCCACCTTTATAATTATATACAGTGACGACTAGCTGTTGGCATTTAGAGGCTAGAGAAATAGGCTATATTTCCAAACCAAACCAGAGCTATAATTAGACTAAATACTGAACTTATAATCACCAGATTGACTGAAACACAACTCTAAATCATTGTAAATGTTGCTCCGTGTTGGTGATTATATGTTACTATTGTGTTTAGAGCTTGTTCTGCAGGAATAATAAATGATCATAAGGCCTACTGCTTTAAATTAAGTGGCAGCCAGGCTAGTTTATAGAGTCAGGGGCCTAAGAAAGATAGATAATGCAAATGGACTGTATTGGTCTATCAGATTCACCCAGGAGGACATCAGTCTACAGTCAATGATGTTTGAAATGGTAGGAAAGCAGATAATGACTGTTTTGTGTGTGTGTGTGTGTGTGTGTGTGTGTGTGTGTGTGTGTGTGTGTGTGTGTGTGTGTGTGTGTGTGTGTGTGTGTGTGTGTGTGTGTGTGTGTGTGTGTGTGTAGGTTTAAGACAGCGTGGGTGAGAGTGTGTCTGTGAGAGAGAGAGACAGAAAGTGACAAAGATAACAGCGGAGAGAAAACTGATAGACAATTGCAGAGTGACTCGGCTTCCATTTCCTCTCTCTGTCCCCGATGATTACCTCAGCCTATACTCTTGTTTTTCTCTCCTCTCTCCTCTCCTCTCCTCTCCTCTCTCAGTTCCCCGAGCATATCGTCAAACAGCATCATCTCACCGCTGCTCCCAACTCTCCCAACTCTGCAGACAGATAGAGAGATCAATGCAAACAAAGCATCTAACACCTTGACGTTTTCCGGAGAGGGACAGACAATGGCAGGAAAAGAGTGAAAAGGAGAGAAGGGGAGAGATACTTGTGAGAAGGAGAAAAAAAAGCATAAATCAGTGAAATAGAAGCAAGATTACACAACAATGCATGTTTGATTTTATTTGCCGGCTTCTTCCTCATCTTCATTCGTCATCATCTCTTATCAATCTGATCCCCGTCTGTGCACAAGTGCTCATTGTTCCTTCTTTTTTGGTTAAGATCATAAGTGTGTGAATACAGACAGACAGACAGACCACCTACCATCCATCCTAGTAACAGACAATAAACAACGCGGGACTCCCGTTTTTTTCTAATGTTCTGACAGCAGTTCTGGCAACAGCGGGCGCCTTTATGAGCGGTGAAAAAGTGCTGTGTGAACAATCTGGGCGAGCTAGGCCGCCAGCCAAAGTAGATGACACCCGGCAGACATTGCTGCTGCTGCTTTACGTGTGTGTATGTGTGTGTGTTTGTGTGTGTGTGTGTGCGTGTGCGTGCAAAGGGAATAAAATGTGTCTGCTGCTGCTGCAAAAACCGTTTTCTTTCACCGGCAGAAAGTAAAAACTTGATTGGGAACAGAGGTGCCTATTACAGTCAGAGGTAATAATAGGGTGGAGTGACGGCATACATCACAAAGGAGAAGGGGGGAGAAAAAAAAAGAAAGAAAGAAAGAAAAAGTGCTCCTGGCAGGCATAGTGGCATACTGTAGCAGGGTGTGTGTGTGTGTGTGAATGAGGTGGGAGTAACTTGTGTTGTTTGGGTGCTTATTTACTGCGGTAGATGGTAGCCAGGCATGCAAAACGACTTTGAGGCGAGCCAGAAGACTCACAGACAGACAAGCAGGCAGGCAGGCGGGTGGAATAACTGTCTGATGATCAGTCTATCTGCTGTCACCTCCACAACAAGCACAGTGACACTGCATTTGCTCAGGCTGCAGAAGGAAAAAAACAACTCTCAATGGTGTGAAA
The DNA here is from genome assembly GCF_963691925.1 of Scomber scombrus. Lineage (NCBI taxonomy): Eukaryota > Metazoa > Chordata > Actinopteri > Scombriformes > Scombridae > Scomber > Scomber scombrus. Next base: position 28,571,990 of record NC_084982.1, read on the forward strand.
TTGACGTGTCATGGTGGGATTGCGGGGACAAAACGCTTACTTTTTGGCCGGTTGTCACTGTCCGTACAGAACGATGGCGGACAGAAAAGGATCAAGTTTATTGTGTCAAGCTTTTACCACGAGAGCTGAAGTAAGACAGCGGTCCGAGGCCAAAAAATGGCAGCGACAATCTTCTCTCTCGCAGGCACCTAAAGGAAAATTGACCAATTGATTGTTGGTCTTCGGTGTTTTCTGTTCTGCAGATGATAAAAAGAGGCTGACAGAGTTGGTGAAATGTATGTATAGACGACACCAGGGGAGCAGATGCATTGAAAATACTTCACTCAAACTCTGGAATAACAACTTCATGTGTATGCAGAAATATGCATGCATATATTTAGAAAGTTGTGGTTCTATTTTTACAACATACAGTATATGTAAATCCAAGCACATTGTGAGAAAGTGCATAGAAACCAACATAAGCGTCCTCTGAAGCAACAAAAACACCATCAGATCTGTGTGTACTGATGAAGATACTTGATACAAACATAAAAGGTGAGATTTCTATCATATTTTCCACATCGTTTTCGTTGGTTTGAAGGTTTGATTGGCGATCTTCCATCATCTCGTTGCGCCCTCGTCTTCTGCAATCGTTTAATGGCACCTGACTTCAACTGCCATCATAATACTTGCATAACCAGCAGTGGATGGAAACATAAATTTAACGTGACTTTTGGTGATTTTCTGGATTTTTTCCCGTAAAATTTGTGCTAAATGTGGATGAAAACTTGTCTTAGATCACATAATAATGAATCATCCTGGTACTTTACATACATGTACTCTTTCTAAACCAGGGGTGACTAATTCATTTCAAATTACAGCCTAATTTGGTGAGTCAAACCATTAAAAGCATTGCATAATAACCTTTAATAATATATAATATATATAACTTTACTATAATAAACCATCGTTTTACCAAACAGATAAACAGTCTGAGATGTCTCAAGAAAAATGAATGAAATTTAACCCTCCTGTTGTCCTCAAGTCAAGGAAGGAAGGGAGGAGGAAGGAAGGAAAGGAGAAGAAGGGAGGGAGAAAAGGAGGAAGGAAGGAAGGAAGGAAGGAAGGAAGGAAGGAAGGGAGGAAGGGAGGAAGAAGGAAGGAAAGGAGAAGAAAGGAGGGAGAAAAGGAGGAAGGAAGGAAGGAAGGAAGGAAGGAAGGAAGGAAGGAAGGAAGGAAGAAAGGAAAGGAGTTAGGAGGGAGGGAGGGAGGAGGGAAATGATGAAGGAAGGAAGGAAAGGAGGAAAAGAGGAAGGAAGGAAGGAGGAAAGGAAGGAAGGAAGGCAGGAAAGGAGGGAGAGAGGGAGGGAGGGAAGGAGGAAGGAAGGAAGGAAGGAAGGAAAGAAGGAAGGGAGGAAGGAAAGGAGGAGGGAAAGAAGTATGGAAGAAAGTCAGGAAAGAACTATGGAAGGAGGATGGAGCAAAGAAAGAGGGAAGGAGGGGAAGAACGAAGGAAAAATTAAAGAAAGAGGAAAGAAGGAAGGAAAGAAGGAACAGTCAAAACAGACGGGGTCAATTTGACCCAGGAGGACGACACAAAGGTTAAACAATCAGAGTCTTCACAAGTGCATCAATATTAGATGATAAATCCTGAGCAGTTGTCAGTACTTGTGTGTGAACCTGGAACACAGTTTTATTTTATTGATTACAGAAAAAAGCTTGTTCACAATAGAGAAGTCGTCCCAAACATGTACAACACTTTTGCAGCCATGTGTGTCAATCTGAGGTTACCCTGGTAAGAGATGCTGATAAAATGTTTTCAAGCTTACCAAGAAAAAGTTGTCTTTCAAATCTGAGTCACACTGCAAGTCAATTATCTCAAGTTCTTGACAATAAGCGAGAATAGCGGTGCATTTTATCATATCATACTTTGCAAAGTTATCCAGTGGGCCAAATTGGACCCATTGGTGGACCACTTCTGGCCTGCAAGCCGTATGTTTGAGACCCCACTTCCGACAACCTAATTTTTTAAACATATACTGAGCTGCCTACTGAAACAGGCCCACTTCTCTTTTTTCTTCCTTCTTTTTGCTAGTATGGCAGGAACTTGTCTCTCAGCATAAGTCCAACAATCCAGACCTTAACATCACAGAGTGACCATGAAAGTCAAATACACACACACACACACACACACACACACACACACACACACACACACACACACACACACACACACACGCTGTTTTATCTAATGCACCACTTGAAAAAAGACTTCAAATAGAGAGGCACAAGCATTTCAACTTCAGAGAGACCAAGGGACTACCAAGAAACTTTAGACACACAAAGAGCACATCCTGTCAGCACCCACTCTCTCACACACACACACACACACACACACACACACACACACACACACACACACACACACTTCCAATCCATATATACAGTTTATGTATTTCAAGTTTTCCTGGAAATCTTAAACTGTGTGTTTTTTTTTAACGTTGGCTGTCAGCTCTACTTACAACTGAGCAGCATAACCTTAAAACCCGGATGTCACTTACTGTACATGTGCATAGTTATGTAAATGTCTGTCACCGTTCTCCTGACAAGAAGCAGGTTTCAGAGCTTTTTTTTGGTACAGATTCCCTTTCCTGACAATCTCAGCTGGAGTCAGAGTTCATTTTTTTGTTGCTTTGACTTGATAAACTTTCACTTTTTTCTAACAGGAGCTCTGACATCAACACAGTGGCAGCGACAGCCGTGTAATGTCGGCGTTACACAGGATGTTTGGTGCCCTGTTGAAGTATTTGATACAGATACGGTGGTTGAAACGCAGACACGAAAATATCCTGTTTTGTTCTAGTCTGTCAAATCAGCTTCTGTGTGCACAACCACATTTAATGACCGCAGAATATTGCGTAACACCGGTGAGTAGCCTCTCTGCAACTGGAAATAACAAGCCAGTTCTGTGGGTGGTCTGTTTTACTGTGTGTGTGTGTGTGTGTGTGTGTGTGTGTGTGTCTCCTCTATACTCTTAAAGTGTGTGTACCTGCAGGATTACAAACTATGACGTTCAGTGTGACACATAGCTGTGAAATTAAAAGGTTGCGTCAGTCTAATATATTTTAATGCGTGCAGGTATTAGCGTTAAGCTCCTGACTCGCCCGCTCTTAAGACGACTCACAGACATCTCTGACCTCTGATCTGTTCTGCATGTTTTCCTTAAATCCCCCCCCCCCCTCCCTCTCTCCTCCTCCTCCCTCCTTTTATTATGCAGTAATCAGGTAAGAGGCAACACATTCACTCCCTTTTTAAAAAGCTGGTTTGAGCAATACGTCATCGCGGAAGACAAACAAAGCGTGGGAATAATACAATTACACAGTGCTGTCATTAATAATCTCAGTGACAAACCAGATGCTTTTGCTATCGCTTGTACCGCTCGCGGCTTGTCAAAGCATATTAAAGGAGCATTGTGCTGTGTCACAATAGACGCCATTGTTCTCTTTTCGGCGCTGTCACATGGGGACTGTAAACAGAGAAGGTTGCCTTTCGATTTAAGGCCTTCTGCGGTGCTGCTCAGGTGCTGCTGCAGGGGCAGGAAAGTACGGGAAGCCTTGTCATTCAGTATTGTTGAAGTCATTTCCAAAGTGTGACTCAAACACAGCGGAGAACAATGATCTACTGAACTATTGAATGGAGGGAAGAGTGTCAGTGAGCTGCTTAACATTTAGAAAAACGCTCAAGATCTGATATGAACACGCTGTTTACAGTTTGCACACATGTTAGCGAGCCGTCATCCTCAATTAAGAATCAATGAATAGTCAAAGATCGCTATCAAGAACTGAAGCCTGATGTCATCTCCCGGTCCACTAGCTTCTGTGTCTTAATGCAGGCTTTCATTGTGGGTTTCTTTCCTTCCTAATGAAGCTTTTAGCTAAAGCTCCTTTATTCTTCCTACACCAGCAAATATCTGCCTCTGTTTGCATGCTGCTCTTCTACTTTCCCACGCTGTCAAAAATCCCCACAATCACAATCACACCAATCAGTCTCTGGTTGTTGTTTTTTTAACATTTCTGTCATTCTATTTTTCGCCTCCTCCTCCTCCTCATCATCACCTCCTCCATGACGTCTCAACTCAAAGTTTCCATCGGCCTCCTCCTGAAGGGAAGGGAGGAAAGAAGGAACAGTCGAAACAGCCGGGGTCAATTTGACCCGGGAGGACGACACGAAGGTTAACAGTAATGAGTATCCGTATTCACTAAATTACCAAAAGTAAACAACAGTTCATTTCTAAGCTGCAGCTCCTTTGGCATTTTACCACCAGAGCAGCTTTTGGTTTCTCACTCAACACAGTTCTGTTATATTTCCAACTTTTTATCTGATCTCTGCCACTGCCTCTTAAAAATATCTACACCCATTTGTCCCTCTTTGTCCTGTTGATATTATTACAGTCATGTCTGCCACTGTCTTAAAAATATCTCTGCCATTTGTCAGTCTGGACTCAACTGGTCTCAGTATGTAAAGCAGCTGACATATAACTCAATTATATATGTATTTACCATCTTTAAATAGACATACAGGGTGAACCATGAGACACTGCTCAGTCAGGTTATGTTTCAGGGTTTTGTAATTTGCCTTATTACAAATGTTAGCATGATTTTAAATGAGGTTTTCTTAAATCTGGAATAGAAACTGTGTGTTAAAGTAGATAATGTTCAGTATTTAACAAAAATGAAAGGCGTCCCTCATGGTTCTGATTTAGGACAAGTCGTTTTTTTTACAATTTATATCAATGATTTATATTGTCTGATCGTTAATTAACTGTAATGTTCGTTTTTATGCAGATGACACAATTTCATAAGTTATCGTTTCACTTCAGAGACACTTTGGGCCCCATTTTACTTTGCTTAACTTTTTACCATTTTTCGAGTGAGGCAAGACAATCGAGCATTGGAGGAAAGTGATGCAAACAAGCACACATTTTAAAGCAACTGACCAGGTACAGGCACAAGGAGAGATAGCCCAAGACAGAAGAAACAACTATGTAGACAAATGCATGAACAATTGTATTGGTTATAGCACAATTACCAGTGCAAAGCAGTAGATTTTGAGCATACCATCTTGGTTTACTATGTGTAAAAAGGCTTGATCAGATGGAATATACAGTAGATAAGAGGTAGATAAGGTTGAGGAGTCTCAGCCAATCACAGAGCATGACAACAATGACTCAACAATGTTGGAAAAGGCTTCTTCAGGATATCATAGTGTTGTCTGGATCATGCTAAGTGGAAAGATGTGAACATACTACTGCTTACTTTGCAACACAGTGGTCTAAATCTATGCCATGCATGCTATATATCCCAGCCAGTATGTTCATGTGGGCCCATAAGGGTTAAATATGGGCTGCAATATGGGTCCCAAGTGGGTTTATCCTCCTGTGTTTGCCCATGTGGGTTAGGGTTAGGGGCCCAAGTGGGTAAGTTAAACATGTGAAGCCCATATAATTTGCCCTGTTTATCCCCATGCCCATTTAGCCCACTTACATCCCTTTTGGGGCTCATACAGTCAACCCACATGGGCTTCACATGTGGGGCCCATGTTACTCAAACCATGTGGGACCTGCTAATTTCACCCAGTTCAAGCTCAGGCCCACTCAGTACCCACATAGCCCAAATTTAACCAATGTGGGGCCCACATGGACATGCTGGCTGGGATGCAGTTGCTAATTTCATTGTAGGCCACACTTAATTAATTAAACTTAGTTAATAACAATAACAATAGAAATGAATAAAAATCACATCATATTATAATTGGTACGATCCATCAGATGCATTTCAAGAATTAAAAAAATGAAACAGTAGATAAATAGGAAAGGAGGCTCCGTTAATTTAGCCTCTTTAGAAGTGTGAGTGTGTGTGTGTTTGTGTGTGTGTGTGTGTGTGTGTGTGTGTGTGTGTGTGTGTGTGTGTGTGTGTGTGTGTGTGTGTGTGTGTGTGTTAATGTGACTGCACTCTGACAGCCTCTCTGTATATTATATTAGGGGTGGGGGTTCAGATTTATCACCAATATCTGTCCTGCTGCAGATATATGCGGATGATATATGCTTTAAGAGTCACCCATTAATTTATAGATCAGTGGAAACTTCTATAATCACATTAGAAGTTCATTTTTGATCTTGATTTAAATGTATTTGCCCAGTGGCGTTTTATATGTAAGAAGAAGAAAAAACTGGTGAGGCTTCAACCACTTCAATAGATAAGCTACAGGCTACATACCAGGAAAACTACAGTACTCACTCTTACTATTGATGAGGGGTTTTTTTTTTTAACATGTCATGGATCCATGCATGTAAGTGGATTTCTTCTAGCAGGAGCAATTACACAAGTTAGATTAGCACTGTCACAAGCCTAAATTAAGAATGCAATAGTCCATCATCATAAACCGACACAACTAAACACCCTAAGCAAACAGCAAAGAGCTCAGCACCACACAGACGCCAATCCAACCTATGACAACAACCATAATAAACAATCCTAGACACACATTTCCAAGGTCCAAGGTGCTTTCATTCCATTTTCTCGTCCAAATAAAGGCTTTCAAAGCTCTGTATGAAAGTATGAAAGTATGAAATCGACTCCATTTACTTCTGTCAGACAAGATAGCCAAGTATTAAAAATATAAACACTGAAGCAAGGCTATCATAGACTGTATATAAATCATAGACTGTATATAAAATGGACTTAACATCCGTGACGTCACCCATTGGTTTCTGGACTGCTGCTTGGAAGCCAATAGTTTCGGATCTGAGCAGCGCCATCTTGAAAATTTCAGGTGCATGCTGGGAAAAATAAAAACACGGTTTTTACTTATATGGGCATCAGGAGGAGCATGAGGCGCCCTCCTGAACCTGTGAACCAATCAACCTGTCAATCACGACGTAGCCACGCCCTAATGCATACCCTGCTTTATCGTCACATATAAAATCAGGGAGGCCAAAATGTCCCAAATGAACATCATACTGCATTGAAGAAGGCTTTAAACTAGCGATTGAGACCATAAACACATTTTGAAAATGTTTACTGAGGTTAGAAATCAAGTGAGAAGTTGTTGAATTCTCCATTGACTTGTATAGAGACGGAAGTCCTTTTGACACCAAAACGGTCGCCCCCTGGTGGCCTTTTGATAGAATGCAGTTTTAAGTTACTTCCGCGTTGGCATCATTTCAGAGGACCGGAGCTCCCCGCCTGGTATAAATATGGACAACATGTCTTCAGTTGTGCATATGCGTATCGTGCATGAGTATGTGCATAAAGTCAAATACTTAATTACAAATAAATGTATCAGAAAATGCATTTCTGAAACAAACACCACCATGAACAAAACTACCTAACGTGACAAAAATCATCTTTGGGAAAGATTATCTGATGTGTATTTTGTGCGTCGAGATGTTTTGGCTTTACATTGGGGGAGCTGTCATGACGTCCATATTTATATTTATACAGTCAGTAAAGGGCTACAGGCTGTTTTCTACACTTGTCATCAATTTCATGTGATCCACATGTGATTCAGTTACGCTGCGAGCATTCATATTCATATTTTTCCACATGCAATACAGACGCTGGCTGCTTTAGACCGACTAAAGATGCAAAGCAGCAAAACACAGTCTAAAGCAAGAAGGCAGGGACCAATTAACATGAGTTTAAATCCTAACCCAAATGATTTACTGCAATTTAGGAAGATGCTGCCTTTCATAAGTAATAAATTATAGAAGATAAAAATGTGAAAATGTATAATAACATCTGCCTCTAATGACCAGTCGACCAGTTGGAGAGTGCCAATCTTGAGCTCATTGTTTAGTCATATCAACATCTGTTCACCACCAAATATTTAGGGGCTAGTGTATCATCATCATCGTCATCATCATCATCATCAATGTGATCAGTCTCTGTCTTTAAATGTCCATAAAATAAAAGCAAAAAAACATCTGATGCGAAACTTTCAAGAAGCTGTCACCAATGCAAATCCACACACATGCAGATCAGTGAAACATGCTGGCGATGTCACGCCACAGGACTCGAGTGGCGAAGATAGAGTCCAAATCTGTTCAGCATCTGTGATTACTCAGGCCAACCGAGCTGGAGAGCTGGAGCTGTCTGTGTGTGTGTGTGTGTGTGTGTGTCAGGCTCGCCGGCACAGACAGCCTCCACCAAGCGCAGGCTGTTATTCACCGCAGCAATCATTATTATCATTATCAAAAAAAACCCTGTCGTGATTATGGTTGCAGACACCCTGCAGCCGAGCCATCTGTACTTCAGGTGCAAATCGATGGCGCTTGGGGGGTCCTGGGTGAGCTCTTCATAATGTCTTCAAAGAGGTCCAAGAGTGGAGAGATAGAGAGAGATAAAACAGTGATGGTGTGAAAGAGAAAAAGAGAGTCTGGAAAATAGAAAAAGGGAAGAATGAAATACTTTTTTTTACAAGTCAGACACCCAGTGTTTAACTTAGCTTTTATTAGCTTCTTTAAAAGAGAAAGAATTAGCCAGAGGGTGCCTTTGAGAAAGTACACAAGGAAGACATACAGTTAATCACAAGCTATTGAGAGCAATGTAAGTACCCTATAATTTATTATTCGGTGCATCATGGGTGAATAAGGCCTCGGGTCATATGCTGCATCGGAGTAAGACTGTATTAAATTCCTTATATTACAGATCTTGACATTTTTTTAATATTCTCCTCAGATGTTTGTTGTTTGTTTTGTGGTGTTCAGATGTGTAGTTGGATATGTCATTGTAGCGTTTGGCATGAATTCAAAGCCTGTTTTGATGCATGTGATCTATATCGTGGGAACTATAGTGGAGCACAGTAAGACGTGCATGCAGAGATTTCTTCGGATCAGTCAGAAAGTGAGAAAACAGGATTTTGTTGTGCTTGTATCGTGTTTAACTTCAATTTCAACTTTAAAGGGGAACATATTGTGCTCATTTTTTCAGATCCATATGTTTTACTCTGAGGCTTTACTGGAATATCTTTGCATGATTTACAGTTAAAAAACCTCCTTTTTTATCTTGTACTGGTCCTTTATGCAGCGCCTCAGCTTCTATCTGAAACAGGCCATTTTAGTTCCTGTCTCTTTAAACTCTTTACTCTAAATGTCAACCTTTCTAATCCATCCGTACGTGTTGGAGCTGGTATCCGAAATATGAGTGTGGACAGTGCAAATGATATAATGGAAATACCTTAGCAACGACCTTAGCAACCAACTGTTTATAGGCCAACATCACCGAATGTTCAGAGCAGGTTGAGGAACTGACTTTTGACCTATAAGGAGCATTTGTACACAAGTTTTGGAACTTTGACCATATTTAACATACGTATTTGACATCATAGTTGGATATAAATTAAAGAAAATCACACACACACACACACACAAAATCCTCTTTAACAAGGCATTTACAGTTAATTGAAAACAAAAAATAAGGTTTTAAAAAGACTAATTAACTTGCAGCTTAAAGTTATTTACTTTTCTTTCACTTTCTAAGCTTAGGATTTGTATTTAACTTTATCAAAAGGATCCCAAGCAACGCAATTTCATTCCTCTATATTTATTGTTTATATATATATATATATATATATGGGTGGAATGACATATACTTGAACTTGATTTACGCCTCTGACTGGATTCTCCTGCAGAGCAACGACAGCAGAGGCTCATGGGTATTGTAGTATTAAGAGCTGTCTGTCATGCCAAACTGAAGAAGAAATGTGATTTTACTACAAACAAGGTAAAAAATAACTAAAAGTGGTTGCCATCAGTGTATGAATGTGTGTGTGAATGGGTGAATGTAAGAGTTACCATTTAAAACCGGTAAACTCTCCCTCTTCACAACTCTGTAGATTGATTAAATCTTACATCCTGTTCATATTCTGACTCATAATTAGTCTCCATACAGCACTTCACATCCATAAATTCCCCCATCAGACATTAATAAGTGTTAAAATATACTCTTTTCACACTCTGACAGCTTTTCATTAAGGATTAATCAATGTTTTTATGGGGGGAAAAATGACAGTGACTCACAATCTCTATTTTATAGTCACATTTGCATATTTAAAAATGTGCATCAGCTGCAAAAAAAATGATGCATTTTATTCCCATTTTATACAGTAGGTCACATTAGTGCAAGTCCAGCTAGAAGAAAATGTGCATATGGTGTTTTTAAAGATGTCAAATGTGAAAAATGGGTTTAATTTGACCCTGAGCAGCATGTAAGGTTTGTTATCAGCTATAAGTGTGACTGCTATTGTTGACTTGAGCACGAGTCTCCTCTCTCAAAAGTCCTCCGCTGGACCTTCAACCTGTGTGTGTGTGTATGCACCAGCTTGCCAACTAACGTCAAACCACACCACTGTTCTTCATGCCAAAGTGATTGACATAACAATGGCCCCCTTTTTTCCACTGACTGAAGCGCTGACCGGCCATTATTTCCAGGTTCCCACCATTTGTGCTTGTCCAGGAGGCAGGAAGAGCAGGGCCGCACATGTCATAACAGAGCGTCACCAGGTCTCCCCCCCTGATGGCTTTATAACGATCGTAAAGAGGAATCGGTTTGTTTATCCTCATGGAAACAATGTCAGTCACTCTCTGACTATGACAAACGAGCGGTATGTAGAGAGAGAGAGAGAGAGAGAGAGAAAGAGAGAGAGAGATCCTCATACCGCCTCGCTTGGTTTCCGCCCTAAAATTGCTGGGAATTTTCACCCTAACAATTAAAGTGCGAGAAAGATCTATGTTCTTTCTTTCTTTCTTTCTTTCTTTTCTTTTTTTTTTTTTTTTTTTTAATATATATATAAGCACATGCCAAATATTTTAATTCCAGATGTTTGATTCCAGATGTCTAGACCTGCATCTGTCTGCGTATTACTGTCATTACAATAAACTGCGCGGCGGGCCGTCTGCCATTCTGTCTCTGTCTGTTTCTTAAATCTCTCCAATCCCCCCCCCCCCCCCCCCCCCCCCCCGTGCCTGTCCGACGTGTCAATCCAACATTTCACTTATCTCAAACTTCAACCTGTCTCTACATCTCCCTTCTTCTTTTTTTTTAATGCCCCTCTCTCTCCCCGATGGCTTGACATTTTCTGTCCGTCTGACAGATAAAATAACCTCTCTCTTTTCCGTTTCTCTCCCTCAACTCTCCGGCAAAAAACTGATATTATTCTGTTCTCTCCCCTCGCTGTCAGGGGCAGTCTGTGTCATCGCGCCTTGATGTTTTGTGACTTTTCCTTATACCGTCTCCTCTTTCCCTCGCTGCCTCAATTTCAGCTTATAACACACACACACACACACAGACACACACAGACACATATATATATATATACTGAGGCGTTCACAATTGGCACACATGTCCTCTTTTTTTCCTCCTGAATCTTGGCAGCAGAACCTCTTCATGCGAGGCCACGACAGTATTGTTCTTGTAGGCCAGAAGAATAACTTACCCCATCCTGTTGGCCCTGCGGCTCTCTCTCATTTTATACCCTCTTGTTTTTTTTCTCTCAGGTGAAATATTTTCACACCAGCTCTGAGCCGGCATAGATAGAGACTCACGGGGCGAGAGGTGACGAGCGTTTCCGGCTCTCACGCTGCTCGGGCCGGAGCAGATAACAGGCGGCCCTGAGGAAAACAGGTAATCATTTAAATAGATATTCAGTGCTCTGTGTGTGTGTGTGTGTGTGTGTGTGTGTGTGTGTGTGTGTGTGTGTGTGTGTGTGTGTGTGCAAATCAAAACATCAAAGGTTATACTGTGCATGGGAGCAATTTGTTTTGCAGTTCGCGATGCTTTTAAGCAACCAATGTCTGCACATGCGCCACATACACATATCTGTTTGAGTTTAAATGTCATGTGTGCAGCGATACACAACATCATGTGTGTTTCTTTTTTTTAACAGGAGCTGGGAGTGATTTTCTGGATCGCTTTGAGAGCTGGTGAAAATGAGGAAAAGCTGCAGAGTTTACTTTAGGAGACATATTGTGGTCATTTCTCGTCTCCCATATGTTAAATCTGAGGCTTTACTGGAATATTTTTGCATGATTTAAGACTTTTTATTTATCTTATACTGTCAACACAAACACTGACATATCATCACCTTTTTACAGCTGTTTATATTTCCACATCCAGCCGTTACTGATCAACATTAGCATTCATTAGGAGTCGTGTTTCTGTCCACCTGCTGAATGTAAAGTCCAATATTCTCTCTCTTTTAGCTCTGTTAGGACCATAGACTGTATATAAAATGGACGTAACATCCGTGACGTCAGCCATTGGTTTGTGGACTGCTGCTCGGAAGCCGATAGTTTCGGATCTGGGCAGCGCCATCTTGAAAATTTCCGGTGCATGCTGGGAAAAATAAAAACACGGATTCTACTTATATGGGCATCAGGAGGAGCATGAGGCGCCCTCCTGAACCTGTGAACCAATCAACCTGTCAATCACCACGTAGCCACGCCCTAATGCATACCCTGCTTTATCGTCACATATAAAATCAGGGAGGCCAAAATGTCCCAAATGAACATCATACTGCATTGAAGAAGGCTTTAAACTAGCGATTGAGACCATAAACACATTTTGAAAACGTTTACTGAGGTTAGAAATCAAGTGAGAAGTTGGTGAATTCTCCATTGACTTGTATAGAGACGGAAGTCCTTTTGACACCAAAACGGTCGCCCCCTGGTGGCCTTTTGATAGAATGCAGTTTTAAGTTACTTCCGCGTTGGCCTCATTTCAGAGGACCGGAACTCCCCGCTTGGTTTTTACTCTCTACCAACTCCTGAGGGAAACTAATCTAAATACTCCACTATGTTCATCAGCTAGTCTACAGATAACTGTGTCTGTGTGAAATTTAAACAATAAGGCTGAAACTCACTATAAAGCTCTGTAAAGCCGAGCGGAGCCACTAACAACACATTTTATACATTTTTATTATTATGAATAAAGTTGATTACAGCTACTTTAAGTACTGAAGAGATTTCAAGCCTCTACAAACCATCCAAATTCAACATCCTGAGGAGCAGATCTTCTTTTTTATTGCTCATAACTCAAATATGACTCCTATATATGCATGTATCATATGATCAGGTGGATAACATTTAGTAACATTTACACCACAAAAAAGATACTGAAGAGATTTTGGTCATTCAAGCCTCTATAAACCATCCAAATTCAACAATCTGAGGAGCGGATATTGCTTTTTATTGCTCATATCTCAAATATGACTCCTATATGTATGTATCATATGATCAGGTGTAAATAATCCCTCATTTCAGCCATGTTATTTTAGTGTCAGTAACCAGTTTCACCAGTTGATTTGTGGAAGAATTATACAAGAAAAATGTTTTAAAGCTGCATCAATCTATATTTTAACACTGGATGAATTGATTATGTGTAATAGTAAAGGTTTAGCTCACAGTGACACATCCACAGAGAGATATAAAGAAGTTCTCCTCAACTTTGCAGAACCTTTAGTCTCTTTTAGCCCCAAAAAACTCAGCTTTTAACAACCCTGCTTTCAGTAAAAATGCATTAATATACTCACTGTACACTTCCTGCCCTCCTCCAACTACAGACAGACAAAGAAAGTGTAGAGAATAGTAGAGGATTGAGTTGCTAAAGAGATAGATATCGTTCTTAGGAGCTGGTGGAGACCAAAAACAGAGCTAAAAGAGAGTAAATATTAGATTTACATTCAACACGTGGACACAAACATGACTTATTGCAAAGCATGTGTATGCATATATATATGTATGCATACATGTAAGCTAAATATTGCATGTGAAATAGGCACAGTTAAGATTTCACCCACTTCTGTTGCACTTTTCTGGTTTATGGACCATATATGGTGTCACCCAAGTCTCTCTGGGGTAATGATTGGCCTGAAGTCACATGACCATACACCCAATCCATCCTGGTAGATACTCTGTTGGCTGATACATGTCCAAATGCACATTATTGGCTATTTTTTGTTACCTTTTTAAATGTCTTCCTGCTTCTTACCAACCCTATTTAAATACTGTGTGTATTATATTTTATGATGACTCAGGTGAAGATCAAAAGCAAGACAAAACACTGGAGCTTTAACCATTTTAGGCTTTTTTCCCCCCTTCTCTATGCATCTTGGAAGCAGCTGAAGTTGAACCAGAAACCTTTACTTTGCTCCTAAAGTCGAGTCTAGAAACCTCAATAACATGTTACTCATTTCCAGCTCAATAAGGAGAATATATAAAAGCATCTTCATTAAGCATAAAGAGACAGGACAGGATCATCTGGACTCTAGACTAGTGGTTTCCAGTCTTGTTTGGACCATGATTCCCCTTCAAAGGACTGTCATGGACCCTCTTTATGACTGCAGAGCACTTGGAAAAAACTTGCAAGCCACAAAGTATGGTTGTTGTTCAAAACAATAGAGCTTCTCTGTCTGACTTTTTTTCCCCCCCCACAAACACAACTTACGATCTAACAAATGAGCCTTCATGTTGCCTCTGTGTTTGCTGGATGTGTGAACATATTTGACATGAAACTTTATGAGGTGATAACAGATCAGCTGATGTGTTTCTAGCTTCCTCTGATTGGCCCGAAAGATGAATTAGTGCAGTTTTTTTAAGCTGTCAGAAGGATATCAGCTTTCATACCTCTGGGCTAAAATACTGAAAGTGTCAGTTGAGTTAACTAGTTTAACTTGATAATCTGCTGACATTAGAGATGCATGTGTGCTGATTGCTTTCATGCACATATCCTTCATTATAATCCGACATTTACTCTCTTTATCTGTTATCTAAAGATAATTTGGGATAGATCATAACTCCATGACTTATTGCTGCAGGGTTAATGCTGTAAGATTAAAATATCGGATGTTATTGATAACGATCTCTGTTGTGTCAAAAGTTATGGAGAAAAATGATTTGACGTGAAGTTCAATGTTTCTTCCTTCCTTCCTTCCTTCCTTCCTTCCTTCCTTCCTTCCTTCCTTCTCTCCTCCCTTCCTTCTTTCCTCCCTTCCCTCCTTCCTTCCTTCCTACATTCCTACATTCCTACAGTCCTCCCTTCCTCCCTTCCTTCTTTCCTTCTTCCCTCCCTCCCTCCTTCCTTCCTTCCTCCCTTCCTTCTGTCCTTCTTTCCTCCCTCCCTCCTTCCTTCCTTCCTACATTCCTCCCTCCCTTCCTCCCTACCTTCCTTCCTTCGTTCTTTCCTCCCTCCCTCCCTCCCTCCATCCTTCCTTCCCTCCCTCCTTCCTTCTTCCTCCCTTTCTTCCTTCCTCCCTCCTTTCCTTCCTTCTTCCTCCCTTCTTTCCTTGACTCAAGGACAACAGGAGGGTTAAACAGTTGGGACACTAACACTTTGCTGCAGCTGTATGACTGTATGAGACTGATGTTTACTCTCAGTCTGCAGCCTACCTGCATGCTATCTGTGGTATATCTGCAGAGCATCGTCGCAATAACACCGCCTCCTTATCTGCCGCTCATCATCCTCATCACACAGAGGCGAAAATGGTTCCAGTCGAAGCCGAACAAACAACGCACAATTCATCACACAGGTGTGTTGTCTACCTGCCACATTATATTGACGGTGCGTTCCTGCAGGTGCATAATGGTTATGTCTGCATCTGGAGGGCAGTGTTGACTGTCTGTCTTACTCACTGCCTGTTTATCTTTGATCAACAGTCTGTCAGCTGTGAATGCTAACCAGCCAGTGACATTGAAAACAGTATTCATCCGACAACAAAGACTAGACAGGCAGATGGGAAGTCCCCCTCTTTTTTTTTTTTTTTGGTGGCTATCATCATCAGGTTTGAGCGCTGATTTAGATTTAAGTTGCATTTATGTGCCTCAGCTGCAAATGGAGAGAAAATTCAAAGAAAACTGAGTAATTGCTGTTATTAATTAAGTCATTATGCTCATGATAATTAGAGGAGGTAATCATTGGACTCAATCATTACAGCACTGTTTCAAATCAAACTGAAATGCAGCTGCTAATCCAGCATTTTGTTGTTTTCGTCTAATATTCATTTCAATTAATTCCCCTTTTTTAAAATGTCTTCTTGTGTAACAGAAACCAGAAAACCAGCCGTGTAACCTCGTGACATTTTCAGCATGATCACACAAGAAAAAGGACATAAAAACACACACATTATTTTTTCTTATTAGTGTTTTTTAAGCTGTGTAATTCAGCTCTCCGTGCCGGGGGAATGACAACTGCTTTGTAGGTCGCTCTGCTTCTCGTTACTCCCCTGATCAGTCTCAATAAATCACTGAGCGGACACTTTGAAATACAGCAGGGCGACGCTTGCTCGCCTGACCGGCCCCAGATTAAAGGAGAGGAGGGGTGAGGCCCTTTTTAACACACACACACACATACA
>NC_084982.1:28590872-28599271 GCF_963691925.1 Scomber scombrus
TCTTCTGTCCTTCCTCCCTCCCTCCTTCTCTCTTTCTTTCTTTCCTTCCTCCATCCCTCTTTCTTCCTTCCTTCTGTCCTTCCTTTCTCCCTCCCTCCCTCCTTCTTTACGTCCCTCCTTCCTTCCTTCCTTCCTTCCTTCCTTCCTCCCTTCCTTCTTTCCTCCGTCCCTCCCTCCTTCTGTCTTTCTTTCCTCCCCATTACCTTCCTTCTTTCCTCTCTCAGGATTCCTCCTCAACGGTCTTTTTTAACCTTTGTGTCGTCCTCCCGTCTGTCCTTCCTCCCTCCCTCCCTCCTTCTCTCTTTCTTTCCTTCCTCCCTCATTCTCTCTTTCTTTCCTCCCCCTCCCTTCCTTCTTTCCTCTGTCCTTCTTTCCTTCCTCCCTACTTCCTTCCTCCCTCCTTTCCTTCCTTCTTCCTTCCTTCCTCCTTCCCTTCCTTCTTCCTTCCTTCCCTCCCTCCTTCCTTCTTCCTCCCTTTCTTCCTTCCTCCCTCCTTTCCTTTCCTTCCTTCTTCCTCTCTTCTTTCCTTGACTCGAGGACAACAGGAGGGTTAAACAGTTTGGACACTAACACTTTGCTGAAGCTGTATAAATGCACGAGGCTGATGTTTACTCTCAGTCTGCAGCCTACCTGCATGCGACACATTAACATGAGTCACATGATGAGAATCACAGGTGTCACAAGTTCACCTGTCAGCATTCAGACGCTCCGTACACATGAATGCAAAACAACAGTAACCACATTACATGACTATCAGATTAACCCTTAAACAGGCAGCATGCACCAGGAGATACAGACTCTTTAACACCTTGTTAGTTGCATGATTAGTTAAAGTGGTTGTTCAGTTTGTGCTTTGAATTGGTAGAATTAAAGCTTGTTAGTAGGTTTATACTTTGATTTAAATGATAAAAAATCAGTTTAGAAACAAGGGAAAGCAAGAATGTATCACTTCTCTTTATTAAATACAACATTCAATAGTGTTTTTTACTATTATGACCATTTTTATACCTTAATAGGTGCAAAATGAAAATATGTTTCCTCTTTAAATTGATAGAAACTCTTGTTAAACCCAAGTTGTATGACTGGTATTTATCAGTCTGAATAAAGTATAAATCCGCCTCCAGAAACGCAGATTAACAAATTAAATAAAACCTCCTCTTTACTGACTTCATGTGACGCTATTTAATTACTAAGGAAGAAGGAAGGAAAGGAGGTAGGGAGGAAGGAAGGAAGAAGGAAGGAAAGGAGGTAGGGAGGAAAGGAGGGAGAGAGGAAGGAAGGAAAAAGGAAGGAAAGGAGGGAGGGAGGAAAGGAGGGAGAGAGGAAGGAAGGAAGAAGGAAGGAAAGGAGGGAGGGGGAAGGAAGAAGGAAGGAAAGGAGGAAGAAAGGGAGGACGAAGGGAGGGAGGAAGGAAGGAAGGAAGAAGGAAGGAAAGGAGGGAGAGAGGAAGGAAGGAAGAAGGAAGGAAAGGAGGGAGGGAGGAAAAGAGGGAGAGAGGAAGGAAGGAAGAAGGAAGGAAAGGAGGAAAGAAGGAAGGAAGAAGGAAGGAAAGGAGGAGGAAAGGGAGGACGAAGGGAGGGAGGAAGTAAGGAAGAAAGAAGGAATGAAAGGAGGGAGGAATGAAGGAGGGAGGAAGGAAAGAAGGACAGAGGAAAGAAGGAAGGGAGGAAGGTAGGGGAGGAAAGGAAGAGAGAAGGAGGGAAGGAGGAAGGACAGACGGGAGGACGGCACAAAGGTTAAAAAAGACCGTTGAGGAGGAATCCTCATTGACTCGACTCGTGCCCCTCAGTCTAAAGTGACAGCAGCACCAACGAGTTTCCAGACAGCGGTGAAGCTTTTCTTTGTTGTTTTGACTGGAAGCATCTTTGTCTACACAGTTTTCGGAGCAGATAAGGATTAAAAACACAAGGTTTGGCAAACTGACTCATGAGTCTTTTTTTTGTCTCTCTCCTTCAGACACAATCGAGGGACAAGAGCTTGTATGTGTTTCAGGTGTCTGCTCCAAAAATAAACAAGTCGACTTATTTGGTAAAATGTTAACAAAGCTGCAAACCACAGACGCTGAATCTAACTCTGTTGTTGTTCCTGTTTGTCTGAAAGTTAAACTATAAATGATCAGACTTTCCAGACATATAATGCACAGATGGGAAGCTTGTCTGCAGCCATTTTTATTATTATTTTAATATTCCTGAGCTGCTAAATATTTAACTTTAAGTGCTTTACATTGATTTATATCTTATTTTAACGGGTTTTATAATTAATGAAGCATCAAAATATATGTCTTTAACCCTCCTGTTGTCCTCAAGTCAAGGAAGGAAGGGAGGAAAGAAGGAAGGAAGGAAGGAAGGAAGGAAGGAAGGAGGGAGGGAGGAAGGAAAGAAAGAAGGAAGGGAGGGAGGAAGGCAGGAATGTAGGAAGGAAGGAAGGAGGGAAGGAAGGGAGGAAGGAAAGCAAGGGAGGAAGAAGGAAGGAGGGAGGGAAGGAAGGAAGGAGGGAGGGAGGGAGGAAAGAACGCAGGTAGGAAAGAAGGACAGAAGGAAGGAAGGATGGAAAGGAAGGAAGGAAGGAGGGAGGGAGGAAGGAAAGAAGGAAGGAAGGGAGTAAGGGAGGAATGTAGGAAGGAAGGAAGGAAGGGAGGAGAGAAGGAAGGAAGGAAGGAAGGAAGGAAGGAAGGAAGGAAGGAAGGAAGGAAGGAAGGAAAGAAAGAAAGAAAGAAAGAAAGAAAGAAAGAAAGAAAGAAAGAAAGAAAGAAAGAAAGAAAGAAAGAAAGAAAGAAGGAAGGAAGGGAGGAAGGCAGGAATGTAGGAAGGAAGGAAGGAAGGAAGGAAGGAAGAAACATTGAACTTCACATCAAATCATTTTTCTCCATTTAACTTTTGACACAACAGAGATCGTTATCAATAACAGACAATACATCTTACATCATTAACCCTGCAGCAAAAAATCATGGAGTTATATTATATCCCAAATTAAATTCATCTTTTTCTTCTTCTTCTTCTGAAATTGAGTTAGAAACATTAAAAGGATTTGACCAATGCTTAATTATAAAAAAAACTCAGAGTCTCTGTATGTCTTCACGTCTGCTAAGCCTTAATGAAAAAGCAGCAGGGGATTTAATTTGAGATGTGATTTTAGCATCTTTACACTCGCTCCATGTTTCCCCTTTTTTTGAGGCCTTTTTGAAGCCCTGCGTGTCCTGCCTGTCATGTTTATTCCGGCTACACGTCTTAATTATTTACACATAACGAGTTTACACACAGTCTGAGCTCCTCCAGCTGATTTAATCTTCTGTTCGTGTTTGCAGCAGCAGAGTACACCTCTAAATTCATGACTGCATGGACCGTCAAAATCTCTTAAATTACCCCATAAATCACATTTATTGAACAGCTTAACCCATTTTTTATTAATTTTTCCACCTCCTATTTTATCCATTTTTATTGCCATTTCTCACCTCCTCACTAAATCCTGTCATCATTTATTTCCAGAATAGTTTTTTTGTCTTGTTGTTAAGTGCTCTATAAATAAAAATTACAATCAGTATTATATGCATAATATTTGTGAGCATAAAAATGCAAAAATTCCTGCATTCAGAACCACAAAGCCCCATTAAAAGATGACATATTCTTTACATTTCCTGCTCTATATTTATATTCTGTGTCTCTACTTGAATATCTTTGCATTATTTCCAGTTAAAAACTCCTTATTTATCTTCTACTGGTCCTTTATGCAGCGCCTCAGTTCAGCCTCTGTCTATTAACAGGCCGTTTTAGCTCCTGTCGCTTTAAGGCCCCATCACATCTCCTTAGCAACCACCTTAGCAACCAAGGCTATGTGACGGATGGCTGTTTATAACTACCCAACATGGACTTGATGGCAAAGTAGGGGAGAAAAACATAATAAGTATGATTATTGAAATATAAACTTATCAAATACATCTGTTTCATGTTTGAGCCTGAATCCGATCTGAAATAAAAGAGTAGACAATGTGAACAACCTGTGGAAAACATCTCAGAAAAGATTGGGAAAGACTACAGAAACAAACAAAGTGTTCAGAGCAGGTTAAAGTCCAGGGCCCTGTTCCATAAAACAGGATTACCAAATAAACCAGGCTTTTTCGTTAGTCTGGCTCATTTTCCAGCAGATTTGGTTCCATAAAGCAAGCTCAGCATAGTTCAAGCTCAGTTACCATGGCAACTTATGCTGGCAAGCTAACCTGGTCCGGACCAGGCTAATTGTCAGGCTTAGAAAAGAGATGATTAAATATATTATGTGGCTTCATTAATCATCTTAATTTAACCCTCCTGTTGTCCTCGAGTCAAGGAAGGAAGGGAGGAAGAAGGAGGGAGGGAAGGAAGGGAGGAAGAAGGAAGGAAGGAAAGGAGGGAGGAAGGGAGGAAGAAGGAAGGAAAGGAGGGAGGAAGGAAGGAAGCAAGGAAGGAAGGAAGGAGGGATGGAAGGAAGGAAGGAAGGAAGAACGGAAGGAAGGAAGGGAGGAAGGAAGGAAGGAAAGGAGGGAAGGAAGGAAAGGAGGGAGGAAGGAAGGAACAACAGAAGGAAGGAAGGAAAGGAAGGAAGGAAGGAAGGAAAAAGAGGGAAGAAGGAAGGAGGGAAGGAAGGAAGGAAGGAAGGAGGGAGGGAGGGAGAAAGGAAAAGAAGAAGGGAAGAAGGAAAGAAGGAAGAAGGAAGGAAAGGAGGGAGGAAGGAAATGAAGGAAGGAAGGATGGAGGAAAGAAAGAAGGAGGGAGGGAGGAAGGACAGAAGGAAGGAAGGAAGGGAGAAAAGAAGGAACAGTCAAAACATACGGGATCAATTTGACCCGGGAGGACGACACGAAGGTTAAAAGCTGCATTAATAAATAGTTTTTTAGCACTGGAACCTTTAGTCTACTTAAACTCAGCAATAACTCTCGTATGCCATTTAAACCTGTATTTGCTTCACTCCACTTTATTAATGTCAGGTATAAACAGAGTAGTAGATATCTAACATTATTACAGTATATAAATAACATAAAATGACAAAAAAGCAGCAATATGTCCCCTGTAAGTGTTTTACTAGGTCACAGCTAACAGTGACAGGTAATAACTACACACACACTTATACACACACTTATACACACACACAATTACAGGAAATAGCCTTGATACCTGTGGAGATTAGGTGAGTTAATATGTTCCAAATCTATGGAGATGTATTTTCTATGAATAGGGCCCCCCACATGTATACACATCACTAATTAATTAACCAAATGTACATCGTTGGGTTAGGAGACGGACGGATGATTGAGGTTAATGAGGAGTGGTATCACATCAAAAATGACCTGTACCTGTTATATACCTTCTGATAGACAGATCCATTAAAGGAGGAGAAGAGGAGAGGAGAAGAGGAGGAGGAGAGGAGTTAGGACAAAGGAAAAAATGAGAGTGGCTGTGGAGTGACCTGATAAAACACAGAGGAAGAGGGGTAAATGATGCCAACAGGGAGGGAAATGAAAAAATGGAGACAATAGTACAGCAGGTGTGTGTGTATGTGTTCTGTCATAGGCTACTTGTGGGGACCAATTTCAAAATGTAAGACCAGTCGATTGGAAAAAAGCTGTTTTTTGGTTCAGTGGTTAATATAAAGTCTCTAAGAAATGAATGTAAGTCGATGTAATGAGCATAAAAGTGACCATGGTCTGATATATGTGTGTTGGGTTTGACTTAAAGCCAGTTTGATTGGGGACAGCTTGTGCAATTGGGAACGAAAAACGGATGATTTTGGGGTCAGTGGTGATAGTTAAGATTAGGGTAAGTCCATGTAAATACCCTAAAAGTGAGCATAGTTTGACATGTGTGTGTGTGAGTTAGATTTAAGTCACTTCTGGGGACACAAACCAGACTTTAAACCAGTTGATTGGGGACAAAAAGCTCAGTTTTGGTTCAGTGGTTAATGTAAAGTCTCCAATAAATGAATGTAAGTCTATGTGATGTCCCCATAAGTGACCATGGTCTGATATGTGTGTGTGAGTTTGATTTAAGTCACTTCTGGGGACACAAACCATAATTTAAACCAGTTGATTGGGGACAAAAAGCTCAGTTTTGGTTCAGTGGTTAATGTAAAGTCTCCAATAAATGAATGTAAGTCTATGTGATGTCCCCATAAGTAACCATAGTCTGATGTGTGTGTGTGTGAGTTTGATTTAAGTCACTTCTGGGGACACAAAACAGACTTTAAACCAGTTGATTGGGGACAAAAAGCTCGGTTTTGGTTCAGTGGTTAAGGTAAAGTCTCCAATAAATGAATGTAAGTCTATGTAATGTCCCCATAAGTTACCATGGTCTGATATGTGTGTGTGTGAGTTTGGTTTATGTCACTTCTGGGGACACAAAACAGACTTTAAACCAGTTAAGTGGGGACAAAAAGCTGGGTTTTGGTTCAGTGGTTAATGTAAAGTCTCCAATAAATGAATGTACGTCTATGTGATGTCCCCATAAGTTACCATGGTCTGATATGTGTGTGTGTGAGTTTGGTTTATGTCACTTCTGGGGACACAAAACAGACTTTAAACCAGTTAAGTGGGGACAAAAAGCTTGGTTTTGGTTCAGTGGTTAATGTAAAGTCTCCAATAAATGAATGTAAGTCTATGTAATGTCCCCATAAGTGACCATGGTCTGATATGTGTGTGTGTGTGTGTGAGTTTGACTTAAGCTACTTTTGGGGACACAAACCAGACTTTAAACCACTTGATTGGGAACAGATTGTGCAATTAGGGACAAAACTGATTATATAATGGGTTAATGGTGATGGTTAAAGTTAGAGTAAGTCTATGTAATGTGCCTAAATGTGACCATGGTTTGACGTGTGTGTGTTTGAGTTTGATTTAAACCACTTTTGGGGACACAAACAAGCATTAACACTAGTTGACTGGGGACAGATTGTGCAATTAGGGACAAAAAAAGATGATTTTTGAGTCAGTGGTGATGATAAAGGTTAGAGTATGTCTCCAAGAAATGAATATAAGTCTATGTAATGTCCCCAAAAGTCAGTTTATATGTGTGTATGAGTTTGACTTAAGCTGCTTTTACACATACGAACCAGACTTAACATGACTAAAAATTAATTTTGAGTCAGTGGTGATGGTCAAGGTTTGGGGTAAGTCTCCAGGAAATTAATATAAATGTATGTAATGTCCCTAAAAGTGACCATGGTCTGATATATGTGTGTTAGGTTTGACTTAAGATACTTTTGGGGACACAAAACAGACTTAAAACCAGTTGATTGGGGGACAGATTGTGCAATAAGGGAAGAAAAAGATGATTTTTGAGTCAGTGGTCATAGTTAAGGTGTGTGTGTGTGTGTGTGTGTGTGTGTGTGTGTGTGTGTGTGTGTGTGTGTGTGTGTGTGTGTGTGTGTGTGTGTGTGTGTGTGTAAGAGAGAGAGAGAGCTGACATTATTTGGCTTCTTTGCTGCAGAGATTCAAGATCATTAAAACAAAACACAACATGCATATAACTGTTCATTGTTATTTAATTAGATCTACAAGTGTCCATTTGTATTATCTATTAAATAAAACAGTCGATTTCTTCATCACCCTTTGCATTACACAAAGAACAAGTGTCTTCACACCCCTGAGGGTTTCTTTTTCTTTAACATGCTCCGAGTTGTTTAAAGAAGAAAAAAACAGAAGGAGAGGCAACGGTGGGACTTTTTTCCCCCTCCTCTTCCTCTGAGACTAAACACCAGCAAACCACCGTGTAGGATCCAGACAAACCAAGCCCTGCTGTCTGAATCTACTCCCCCTCCTAATTCACACAAACACACACACACACACACACATTTTGACTTTAATCTCCCAAGACGTTAGCGCAGCCTCGGTGGGAGAGCATTTTTTACTTTCATGACTCCCCGCAGCTCCTGAAGTCGGACCCCACCCTGCTCATTTTTTTTGATGACGGTGTCAAAGCAGTGTTTTTTTTTTTTCATATATATATTTGTTCAACCTAAACTGAAGTGCAGAGAAGGATCAAACATGTCGCAGTGTGCACACACCCACCTTAATTATTTACCCACAAGGAAAAACTGGAAATTTAACTGACTGCAAAGCCACAGTCACACACTCACAGCACCTTGTAAAAGTGTGTTTATAGTGTTTTTCGGGGACTTGGGGAAGCTCGGGAACACGCAGATGTGATGCAAAAAAAAAAAAAGCATGACTCAGTATGTTTACTCATGTTAACCTGACACTTGTAGGACCTGCAGTCTGCTTTAGGAAAGTTAAAGATCTGTAGCAGAAGAAGAAGAAGAAGAAGAAGAAGGAGGGGGGGGAAAAAATCAGGAGTCAGATTATTTTACTTTTATTTAAATGAGTGGATTCAGTGAGATCAGGCTTTTAAAGAACTTGCCTTTAATTAACATTATCC